>NC_084952.1:23972651-24240151 GCF_949316205.1 Platichthys flesus
ACAGTTCAGAGACAGCCTTGGCAAAAGTCACTAATGACCTTTTAATAGCCTCAGATCAGGGACTTGTGTCTGTCCTCGTCCTGTTAGATCTCAGTGCAGCATTTGACACAATTGACCATCAAATTTTATTACAAAGACTAAAACAGTTAATTAACATTAATGGAACCGCCCTTAACTGGTTTAAATCGTATTTTTCTGGTCGCTCCCAATTTGTGCAAATTAATGATGAGTCATCTGTGCGCACCAAAGTTAATCATGGTGTTCCACAGGGCTCTGTGCTCGGCCCAATTTTATTCTCATTATATATGCTTCCACTAGGAAACATTATCAGGACACACTCGGTAAATTTCCACTGCTATGCGGATGACACCGTTATATTTGTCAATAAAACCTGAACAAAGTAATCAATTAACTAAACTTCGAACATGTCTCAAGGACATAAAAACCTGGATGACCCGCAATTTTCTCTTATTAAACTCAGACAAAACAGAGGTTATAATACTTGGCCCCAAACACCTTAGAGATGCATTATCTAATGATATAGCTGCGCTAGACGACATTGCCCTTGCTTCCAATGAAACAGTCAGGAACTTGGGAGTGATCTTCAATCCTGATTTATCCTTTAATAGTCACTTAAAACAAATTTCTAGGACCGCTTTTTTCCACTTGCGTAATATTTAAAAAATTAGACATGTCCTTTCACAAAAAGATGCAGAAAAACTAGTCCACGCCTTTGTTACATCGAGACTGGACTATTGTAATTCATTATTATCAGGCTCCAGCAGGAAGTCGTTAAAGACTCTACAGCTTGTCCAAAATGCCGCAGCACGTGTCCTGACGAGAACAAAGAGAAGAGAGCACATTTCTCCAATATTAGCATCGCTACACTGGCTTCCAGTTAAATCTAGAATAGAATTTAAAATTCTCCTCCTCACCTTCAAGGCCCTTAATAATATAGCGCCTTTATACCTTAAAGAGCTGTTAATACCTTATAAACCCACTAGAGCACTCCGCTCCCAGAATTCAAGCCTACTTGTCGTCCCTAAATTCTCTAAAAGTAGAGTAGGAGCCAGAGCTTTTAGCCATCAAGCCCCTCGGCTGTGGAATAATCTACCACTTTCAGTTCGGGAGGCAGTCACCATCTGTTCGTTTAAAAGTAGGCTCAAAATCTTCCTTTTTGATAAAGCTTATAGTTAGAGCTAATTAGTGCGCCAGAACGTTACTTGTTCTATTTTATGACACATGACACACGGAGCTTCTCTTTCCAGCTTCTCCTTCCTCTTCTCCATCCCTATCCCCCTTCCCCGGAATCCCTTTGCTTTATCACCCGCAGATCCAGAGCCTCTGTGGCCCCACCATTGATTACGGTTTGTGGATCGCGCACCGGGGGTCGCGGTGTTGGATCCAGTGTGGCGGATTCTGAGTCATGTGGGCTGATCGTGGTGCTGGTGCCGGACCCTGTGTCGCGTTGGCATTGAGCACGGGCGGTGGACCAGGACCGCAGTGGTGGCTTGTGATGGGTCCTCCTGGTGGGCGGCGGTGAACGGTGACTGAGGACTGAAGTGGCGTCTGGTCTGGATGGTGGATCGTGGTCTAGATGGTTGCTGAGCATGGACTATGCTTCATCAATGCTGCTAGAGACTTTGATTATTGATGATGTTCTCCTGCACGTGGCATCTATTGCACTTCTGTCCGTCCTGGGAGAGGGATCCCTCACATGTGGCTCTCTCTGAGGTTTCTACATATTTTTACCCTGTTAAAAGGGTTTTTTGTAGTTTTTCCTTACTCTTGCTGAGGGTTAAGGACAGAGGATGTCACACCCTGTTAAAGCCCTATGAGATGAATTGTAATTTGTGAATATGGGCTATACAAATAAAATTTGATTGATTGATTGATATCACTATCTTTGACTGGTGAATGACAGCATGTGAGGTAGGCCATCACAGTATGTAACAACCTCATTACAAGCCTGTTTGGAACCAGTGAAAGCCACAGAAACAACGAATATATACTGCAGGTCTTGGGAAACACTCCTGCAATGATTTAGCCATGGTTATGTCACTCAGGAGGTGAGTTACACATTTCTTTAAAACCCTCACTTGTGAAACGATCTTTGAAGCTTTCCTGATAGCATTTAAAATGATCAAACTGCCTGAAAATTTAAATACAGAAGTGTACTTAGACAAGTTTAGTAGGTTCGAAGCTCAGAGATGATATGATACTTAACTGGGCTCAGGGACCACACTAACTGTACCCTAGTTGGCCACTCCAGGCCACAGGCTCCTCCTGTACTTTCAGTAGCTTGTATGCACAGACCTGAAGTACTCAAGGTCATAAAACCAGATTATGGCACAAATCGGCCTTACCATAAGAGTGCTTCAAACTCAGTTCAGTCATTTAGTCATTTGTCAGTGGTGGAAAGTTAAGTACATTAATACAAGTCATTATGGGACAAATGTGAAATACTTTGTTTCCAATTAAGACTACTGTAACATTTCAGAGGACATTTTTACGTATAAATATATATTTATTAAGATTGGGGTTTTAAGTGTTTGATGTTCTATTACAATTACTAGCCACCCTGAACTCTTGCCCCCTGTTTAAGGCGCTCAGTGTGTGTCTGTATGATTAAGACTCAGAAGCTTATCGCCGTCCTGTTGTCTAATTGGTCTCTGTTTATTTATTGGTTAATCTGTCATAAATCATTATTATTGTTGTTGTTGATAACAACATTTTGCCGTTGCCAACTATATGTCTATGTGTATGTGTGTGCTGCTGTGAAGTTGGAGGACAGAGAGGAACACAGACTGCAGCAGTGAGGATTATGGGGGATTATTATTGTTTATTACAAGGGAAAAAAGAAAATCGGGATTCATTTCAGCAAATAAACACAAATGCACAACTACACACCTATTGCCAGAGGGCTGTGACGCAGCAAAATATGGAGCTACTAAAGCACAATTAATAGCAAAGTCACCTCTGTCTGCCGGTTCAAGAAGATGCCAGCACTGAGTTTGATCTAAATTTTACACACAAGCTAAACTTGCCTGATGCCATGCAGCGCAAGCACACACAAACAAGTAGGACAGATAAAATTAATCTTATTAGCCTAGTAAAGTGTATTGAAATAAATCCATTTAATTTGTGTGTAAATTAAATGTATACTCTTAACCTGCCCCAATTCATTTTACATACACCATTGTGTCTACGAGAATCTTGACAAACATTTATTAGGTCACTTAAATTGTGACAATGGTACAGTGCCCAAATGTAAGTCATAACTGGAGAACAGATTAATTGAATTCATCTGTGTTAATCTGAAGGAATTTAAGTATATGTTTCAACTCTGAATAGGTTCCTTCATACAAATCTGACGTGACTGCAGTCAAATTAAAATAAGTTGTCTCACTTAAACCCCCTTGTTCCCTAATTTAGGTCTAGTCTTTGGCACCTGATTTTGCCAATTTACTAACAAGATCAGAAGCTGCACTAGCTGTGACACAGTGCACTTACTGCAAAGTTGTTCCATTAGTTGACTCACACTAGGCGAAAAGCAGCATTTCAGTCATTGGAAATCTTTTGGAACTTACCTGAGCCTCTCTCGATTCACCATTGGAGGAAACCACAGACCCTTGAAACGAAAAGTCACTCTTGATTGGCGGGTAGAAGTGTTGCCATTGGTCACCCTGGGTCATTGCAGCACACACGTGGGGTAAACCCCTCCCACACAATATTAATAATAAAGATTAATATAGTTGTTACTAATAATATATACATATGTATAATAATTTATTAGTAAGCCTTTACCAAAAGCAATGCAGTCAATTAAGACTATACATTCATTCCTGTGATGCTTGATGTTATATGTGAACATATTGTACAGGGAAAAAAAAACATGAATGAGGTATATGTTGAGTCAAAGCTTTATTTACATACAGCACACATATTGTAAAAAAACGAATCAGGTGAAGCTTGAAATGTCTCTTTGCAGCCTCTGGGTCATACATTCTTTGTGGGACTTTGTCCGAATCTGTCCCTGTGTGTAGACGTCTGTGGTGTGTAGCTGTGAGATCCAGTGTAGCTTCTAGTCTTATTTGAAGTGTGGCTGTGGAAGGATGGATCCAATTCATCTGTCCCGCTTCAATCAGCTGTAAACGCAATCAGTACAATTATCACAGTTCAATTACAACATACACATGTATCTGAAAAATGATTTAATGAATCTAACCTTACCCTCTTTCTTCTCTGCCAACTCCTGAACTCCTCAATGCTGATGCAAGGTCTGTATGGATGAACTGGAAGCTCCTTCATAGTACGTCATAGTACAGGCAGCTGGAACACAACATAATTATTATTATTATTAATAAACGGATATAGCCTCGCTGCATCACCGTTGGAAGATCCAAAGCAAAATTCCTAAACAGATACTTACATACAATGGCGTCTTTCCTCACTGCAAATGCGGACTTTCAGCGAGTCTCGGCGTAATGTGCAGTGACTGTGTCCTTGTGTACAGGAATCAGGCTGCGAAACAACACAATGAAAAAGATCAGATAAAGTAAAGCTGGAGGATGTATTTTAAACACATCTTTTCTTTAATCATACCCTCGCTCCGCTGGCCATTTTCATCAGAGCTGTGGAGAGACGGAGAGCTCCTACAAAAAAACACGAGAAAAGTCACGTTTATGAAAACTACCCCGAGAACAAACTGTTTGATTTAAGTAGTTCATACATATTTAAACACGCACTAGTTCCGCTAAAGCACTCAATTCGTTATTCTACTTTAAGCAACTTTCGCGCTAATCACACAGTTGCTCACACGTTTTTCAAATCTGAGAGTTAGCTTAGCAGTTAGCAATGGCTTCGCTCTTCGGCTGGGTCTCACCTTAATTTAGGGACTGTGCGCCCGTTTTCTCCCTCTCGACTCCTCCACACCAGGCCCGCGGCTTTGCTTTCCCACGCCCTCATCTTCTCCTCCAGGGAAACAGTGTTGTGTCGACGACAGCAAGTTATTTAAATCAAACAGTCACTCGTGTAGGACAAGCTTAACACAAACTCTCATGTCTGCGATTGGACGAGCCCATCAGGTGATGACGCAAAAGACTGACGTGAGGTCTTCATCGTAAAGCTTCACAAATTTCCTTTTCATCCTAAAGCAGCGGTTATAACAGCTTTTAAATTGTACTTTTATATGGGATGAGTATATGACTGAGGACCCGATAATTCTTTCGGGTTTGAAGTTATTGTACTTACATGATTTTTGCTGTTCTGTGTTTTTACCCTCATAGTTGAATGCACTTATTGCAAGTCGCTTTGGATAAAAGTGTTGTGTTTTAATGGAATACTGAGAGTTTAATAAGAAGTTCAAATTATGAAAGAATTTCCAGTATTTTAAAAGGACAGATAATTTTATGGAAAGCCAGTAGAAGTTTGGAGCCTACAGGGCACAGACACATCATATCCAGCATAATTTCTTCCTGTTGAGCGGGTTGCTGGTAGATGTGTGGTTAACACATCCAATGTGCATTTAACCAGCACAATTGAAAAAGTGACTGTAATCATGCCACTCTGCACAGTGGTTGAGATTTAGGACTGTGTTTTGGATAATATAAAATAATGAAATAATTTGCATTGTTTAATTTTTTTACCATGGCATTGATTTTGTTTGTGGTATACAATGTATTTCATTATAGCACACTAACTTACTTAAGAACAATTTACAATTTCAGGTTTTATATTTATTTTAAGCCTGGTGTACTTACGCCAGATCGTTTAGAAAAAGGTGTTATCTGCTCTGAGGGAAACTATCCTGATTTGCATTTGTTAAGTGCAGAGCATTGCTATTTGCATGTGAAAGCCTCCCCTAGGCTTAGGAGCAGGGGGGACACCTCCCAACATTCTCAGGCTTGTAAAACTGCAAGAAACTTTTAAACAGAAATTACTGACACAAACTCTTCTTTTCATGCAGTGGTCCTGCTACATGCACATTTCCCTATTTGCAACTTGTTCTCTAGTATACTGAAATGATATTGTCTGTTTGCTCAGCAACTTGGTTTTAACAATTGGCAATCTTCTTGCTCTTATGTTCAGTGTGTTTAAGTTATTCCTCCACCGCCTTTTAATGATTACGGTTAGGGTTGCAAAATTCCAGGAATATTCAAAGTTGGAAACATTCCATGGGAATATACGGGAATTAACGGGAATAAACTTGAAGTGTTGTGGCTAAATAATATTAATTGTATTAACCTTTACATGAATATAAACATTTTGTTTTTTCATAGGCTGATTTGAGACCTGAGGAAACTTTGGGCACTATAAAACTATTTGCAAATGTACACAGACTTTCCCTTTACATTGGCTGGGGTGAAATGTCTCCACAGATGAGAGTTTAGAACCTGAGATTATTTTGATAAACTGATCACTGGTGATCAGAGAGAAGCTGTCTTAAAAAATGGGTAGTATCCTTAGCCGTTTCTGAGATCTCTGTTGTTGGGAGGGTATTAGTGCCAATTGAGGGCAGGAGATGGTTGATTTTATTTCTAATAGTTTGAATTTTATCATTAAAAAAGGTCATAAAGATATTGCTATTTAGGGATTGAGGAATACTGGGTTCGGTGGAGGTGTGACTCTCTGTCAACCTGGCTACAGTGCTTAAGAGAAACCTGGGGTTGTTTTTATTCTCTTCTATTAGTTTTGAATACTAGGCCGCTCTTGCTTTGTGGAGAGCCTTTTTATATTCTTTAACACTATTCTTCCAGTCTGAGGTTTTCAACATGGTTGCTGGAGTGCCACTTCCTTTCTAGTTTTCTTGATAATTGTTTTAACTCATTTAAAACAGTTATCTGGGAATTATACCACGGAGCAAATTTACTATGTTTGACATTTTTCTTTTTTAGATGCGCTTTTGAGTCTAATGTTAATCGTAATGAGTCTGCAGATTGTTAGGAATTTAAATTCTGGCTGGTATTTGGGTCTGACTGAAACTATTTGCAATAAAGGCAGAAAGGGGGGCCTTGAGCAGTTTGAGCCAGATATAAGGCCTTTATACAAATGATTTATAAATAACCGTTGCTGCATATTTAGGGCCCGAGCACCGAAATCGGTGGGAGGCCCTATTGAAATTGAAATGATTATTATTATTAGGGCCCGAGCACCGAAATCGGCGAGAGGCCCTATTGAAATTGAAATGATTATTATTATTAGGGCCCGAGCACCGAATGGTGAGAGGCCCTATTGAAATTGAAAGGATTATTATTATTATTATTTCTTCCGACAGTGAATTGGCTTCTTGAGGGCTTTATCATGCTCAAAAAGTAGTAAAAGTTTGCAGTTGGTTAGAAAGTCGTGAAAATGTACATATTCTGGGGTATTTGGAAATGGGCGTGGCAAAATGGCTCAACAGCGCCACCAACGGAGCATCCCCACATTTACGGAGAAGCACCTCATTTAGCATTCACGGATCCTCACGAAATTGAAGACGGTTGTGTATCATCACCAGATGCACAAAAAACGTGCTCGGAGCTATATGAAAAATGCAACAGGAAGCCCGCCATTTTGGATTTAGTGCTTATTTTAGTCATATTCCATAATTTTTTCTTTGTACTTGTCGTACAGCTATAACATAATCATAACAATATGGAGATTGAAAGTTATCAAAAAAATCAACTTTTCGTCACACCGTGTGCCTGTGGCATGGCGGCAAAGTGTGATGAAAACATGAGCTTCTGTATCTCAGACATATTTTGTACAATCGAGTCCAAACTAGACACATACGACAAGAGTCGCGACCAGAAGACATCGGTAAAGAAATTGTGACTTACAATCACAGCGCCCCCTGGTGGCAACAGGAAATGTCTTGTTTTTGGTACGTTTTATATTTTTATGTACTTCTTGGAGAGCTTTCTTCAGATCAACTAAAAATTTAGATGAGTGCCATCACAACAAGATGGAGATAAAAAGTTATTAAAGAAAGAACTTTCTGACACACCGTCTGACCGTGGCGTGGCATTAAAGTGTGACAAAACGCCATCAAAACACAAGCTTCTATAACTCTGACATATTTGGTCCCATCGACTCCAAACTAGATATGTAAGACAAGAGTTGCGATCTGAAGACATCTGTGCAGAAATTGTGACTTACAATCACAGCGCCCCCTGGTAACAACAGGAAATGTGTTGTTTTTGTTAGTGTTGCAGTTTGATTCACTTCTCGTAGGGCCTTCATCAAATCAATGTAAAAATTTGATGCATGTGTTCAAAACAAGATGAAGATCTAAAGTTATCGAAATTGCAACTTTTCATAATACCGTGTGACCGTGGTGTGGCTTCCAGTTTGAAGAATGAAAATACCTATAACTGGCAGATGTGCTGCAATATTTAGTCACTAGATGGCAGTGTCAGACCACGGTTTGCACTGGCAGATGTGCTGCAATATTTAGTCACTAGACGGCAGTGTAACCCCATGTATTGCTCACACACCAAAACTTCCTTCCCAAGGCTTAACAATGTCATTCACACACTTCCATATGATTGCCTGAACTTTACAATATACAGCTCAAATAAACACACTCAACTCATTGAATCAAAGTCATATTTATGCCATTTCCTCAAACCATGTAACCAATTAGATTTGCCCATGGATCATCATTCAACAGACAAACATTGTTTACATAAGTCCACAATGCATTATCCTATCACTACCAAAATTCTGTCACATCATTACATTACACGCCTGAACAGCTCTATGTGCCAATAAAACAAAAAATTATTTGTTATTCCACTGTGCCTAATCCAACAACCTCCAAACTACTGGCCTCTAATCATAATCATCACCTGAACAGATCCATATCAACATACTACAGTTCAACTCATAGCACCGCCAATTACTCAGTGTAAACATTACATTGTGGTAACATTTACAATTATCCGCAAAATTACTCACGCTACATAAGAGCGCCTACATTAACACATCACATCTGTGTAATAATCATAATTCCAAGACCTACTGCCAACATAACATACAATTACTTACTTATTTGTGGATTATTCATATATTATCCCAATAATTTCCTTACATCAAACTAAACATCTCGCTAGACTCAATAAATGCTTTTAACTGACAGGTAATTCAACAGTACATGTAAGGTCAACAATAGGTGTGAAACAGTTCAACAACATGTTATTAGGGACTCCACATGTAGATGGAACTGTTGTGCAGAACGTTCATTACATCTGTCCTTTGTGTACTAATATATTTGATTTGCTTTTATATGCAAAGTACCATGAATGTTTGTTCGCATAACCTTGCCTCACAAGCATTATACTCTTGATTTGAAGTCACTTGATTTGCATGCATTTCTATCTGTGTTCTTGCTCTATGAAACAAGCCTCTCTCTTGCCATCCGTCTCTGCTCTGTCCCTCTCTACTCTGGGCTCAACTGCCCAAGTTTATACTGTTCACATGGACACACCACTTGCAAGTCACATTTGCATTTTACAAACAGCTGTTTCCAGTAGCATTACGTCTCCTAAACGTCTTTATTCACAGTATTGATGTTGACATTGATGTGAAGCTTTGTGTCTGTCTAATCTTTTCACTTTGTTGCAATCATTTTACTTTAATGCTGTATTATAGACAACATATTTGTGTCGCGCCGACTCTAAAACATGTGCATTGTCAATGACATTGGATTTTTGCTCCCTGCTGGCACTCAAAATGAGTCATACAATATATATAAAAACTATAGTTTGTTGCATTTATTAAATAATAAAACGACAATAAAGACAACTGTTGACATTTAACTGCTATTTTAACCTGTTACAAAATAGGAAAACACCAAACTCTGATGAATTGGGGAACAAAATACATGTGTGGGCCTAGTTTGGGTTAAACTAAACACAGAACTCAGCTTTTTTCCTCATCTCCAGCTTGGTACTTTTCAGCAGATGCTGTGAGCTTGCTCTGGAAATATCTTTCAACATTACATTTCTTTTTGTTTGCTAATTCCTCGCCACATATCAAGCATACATGTAAGACAGCATCGGTGGCAGTGAAAGCAAATTAATCTGTCCACACAGAATTAAACTCTATTTTCCTCCCAGACTTTTCTTTTCTGGGATTTATCCATGATTAGTTTACCGAGGCCGGGGGTCGGAACTATATATCAGCGACCTGCAGGGAAGCGCTCCGGGACATAATAGGATATGACGCATATTTTAGTTGCTGAAATATTAAAACAAAGCGTGAGAGCAGGTCAGACTGGAGGCCGACACAGAAACTGCAGATCTGTACAAACCACCTGCAGCTTCTGCTCTGATCAAGAAGCTTAGGCGATGATCTCTGATCAGCTGAGACCAGAGAAACTCTTTGTTTTCACTGTTTCCACTGTTGAGAAGTAGCCAGTTAGTCACTGAGAGGCTGCTCCACGTGAACGAGCTCCGATCTCACTGTGTCTCTCTGAGCGAGTGAGCGTGGGCTCAGGGTGGGGGGCGGAGCCCTGGATCTGTGTGTGTGTCCACTATCTGGGAGCGCGCACCCACACACACACACATTCACCCGCTCCTGGTATTTCATGATGGCCTGATACGATGATTATTTAAAAAATGAACGTGAATGCTACATTTACTCACGTTCATCATCTGAAAGAACTGATTCGTTAAGTTCACCGTTCGAGAACAATATGCGCAACATGCACTGTACAGGGAGCCACTGCAGAGGGGCTGAAGAGCTGCATGCGGCTCCGTAGCATATGTTACATCTATTGACAACATTAGGACTAACCATCACGAACTATGCCATATGATGAATATGAGCGCAACAACACTGCTGTAATTCATCACTGCTTAAAACGCTGCATTTATTGAACAATTTAAAAAATCACATGATACAGCTTGTCACACAAATTCCGCTTTAAAAGTTACTGTCATTTGTCTATTACAGACGAAAATTAGCTGCCTGCAAATGAAACTGATTGCCCCCAACCACTTGGAACAAGGAACAGATGCCAACAAGAGCATGATTTAGTAGAAGACATCATTTTATCAAAACAGTATATATAAAAACTGTAGTTTGTTGCATTTATTAAATAATAGAACGACAATAAAGACAACTGTTGACATTTAACTGCTATTTTTAACTATTACAAAATAGGAAAACACCAAACTCTGACCATGGCGTGGAGTCAAAGTCTGATCACACGCCATCAAAACACGAGCGTCTGTATCTTGGACATATTTGGTCCAATCAACTCCAAACTAGACATGTAAGACAAGAGTCGCGACCTGATGACATCTACAAAGACACCATGACATAAAATCCTAGCACCACCTGCTGGCTACAGGAAGAGAAGCGTTTATTGTTGCTGCAGAGTTTAAAACGCACGCAAGGTAGAGACATGAGCTTGGTCATCGATCGTTCTCTCTTCCCCGACCGCAACAGACTTGAAATTGCCTGTGCTCGACCACTCTCCCCCCAATTTAAAGCTGTCTGGTGCCGCACAACATATTTGATAACACAGGTTATAAAGTTATATATATATATATATATATATATATATACATACATATATATAGTCATACAATATATATAAAAACTATAGTTTGTTGCATTTATTAAATAATAGAACAACAATAAAGACAACTGTTGACATTTAACTGCTATTTTTACCTGTTACAAAATAGGAAAACACCAAACTCTGACAATGGCATGGAGTCAAAGTCATACTGTGTCACCCTGCCGTTGCTTCAAAGTCAGATCACACACCATCAATCACAACAACTGTATCTTGTACATATTTGGTCCACCCAGCTCCAAACTACACATGTAAGACAAGAGTCGCGACCTGATGACATCTACAAAGACACCATGACTTAAAATCCTAGCGCCACCTGCTGGCTACAGGAAGTGGAGCCTTTATTGTTGCTGCAGAGCTTAAAACGCATGCAAGGCAGAGACATGCGCTTGGTCATCGATCATTCTCTCTTCCCCGACCGCAACAGACTTGAAATTGCCTGTGCTCGGGCCCGTTAGTGCTACAACGTAGCCCTAGTTATTAGGGCCCGAGCACCAAATGGTGAGAGGCCCTATTGAATCTGTAAGGATTTTTATTATTAGGGCCCGAGCACCGAATGGTGAGAGGCCCTATTGAATTTGTAAGGATTTTTATTATTAGGGCCCGAGCACCGAAATCGGTGTGAGGCCCTATTGTTTTTGTAAGGATTTTTATTATTATTATTATTATTATTATTTCCCTTTTAGGGGGCTTTTTCAGGGTCTAGACATGCTCAAAAAGTTGTGAAACTTTGCAGGAAATTCAAGGTCTGCGGATATTTTAGTATTCTGGAGAAATTTGACTTGGGCGTGGCAAAATGGCTCAACAGCGCCCCCTGGAACCAGCCCCTCGGTTTCCCCTTCTTCGATCTTCACCAAAATCGGGACATAGGTGTATGGTGACCAGTCATGAAAAAAAGTCTCAAGGAGCATTATGAAAAAAGCAACAGGAACCGCCATTCAAATAGCAACCGCCATTTTGAATTTAGTGTCCATTTTAGCCATATTCCACTTTTTTTGTTTTCTGTGATGGTCATAGAGCTTTCATCTGATCAACTTCAAATTCAGATGAGTGTCATCACAACAACATTGAGAAAAAAATGATCAAGGGAATTTTTTTTCGTCACACCGTGTGACCGTGGCGTGGCGTCAAAGTTTGATTAAACGCCATCAAAACACGAGCATCTGTATCTCGAACATACATGGTCCAATCAAGTCCAAACTTGATATGTAAGACAAGAGTCCTGGCCTGATGACATCTACACAGAAATCATGACTTGAAATCACAGCGCCCCCTGGTGGAAACAGGAAATGTATTTTTTTTTGCATGTCTTACACTTGGATGTATTTCTCCTCATCCATTGACCTCAACCATGTCAAACTTTATCAAATGGGTCTCAAGACATTGATAATGAAGGCATAAGATAACTGTAACTTTTCGTCAAACGCCATATTAATGGCGGGGCATCAAAGTTCATCAATTCGCCATGAAACACGAAATTGCTGTAACTTCAGTGTTAATGGTTCTATCTCACTCAAACTACATGTGTTTAACAAAATCCCCCCCCTGAAGATATTCAAATGGTTTTAAGGAATGGGCGTGGCAAAACAACTGACTAGCGCCCCCTAATGGGCAGCCCCGACACTACGATTGGCCGACATGTACAAAAATCGTTTTGGGCATGTGTCTTTTTATAACAAACAAATAAGTCTCTTGGATAGATATGCTAGACCAAACAGGAAGCCCGCCATTTTGAATTCAGTGGCCATTTTAGCCATATTCCACATTTTTTCTTTGAAGTACTTGTCGTAGAGTTTTCATCTGATCAACTTCAAATTCAGATGAGTGTCATCGAAACAAGATTAAGAAAAAAAGTGACTAAGGGATTTTTTTTCCATCACACCGTGTGACCGTAGCGTGGCGTCAAAGTTTGATTAAATGCCATCAAAACACGAGCATCTGTATCTCGAACGTACATGGTCCAATCGAGTCCAAACTAGACATGTAAGACAAGAGTCCCGGCCTGATGACATCTACACAGAAGTCATGATTTGAAATCACAGCGCCCCCTGGTGGCTACAGGAAGTGACATGTTTTATATTTTGATGAACTGCTCCTGGCTGCTTTACAATATACAGCTCAAATTACCTCAGTCAAGTCATTGGATCCAGGTCAGAATTGTGACATTTCCTCAAACCATGTAAACATTGATGTTTGAGTGGCCTCGTCTGGCGAAGGATGATCCTTCGCCAGACGAGGCAATGTTTTCATAAGTCCACTCTGCATTGTCCTATTACTACCACACTTCTGTCACATGATAATAGTACAAGCCTAAACAGCTCTGTGTGTCAATATTTCCTCAGTGTAATAGCGCCACCTACTGATTCGCCAGGAAACAGGAAGTACTTTGTTAATCCACTCTGCATTATCCAACCGGCTCCAAACTACTGACCTATGATCACAATTCTGATCTGAACAGCTCCACATATAAATATTAGTTCAGGGTCATAGCGCCACCTACTAATCAGTGTGAAAATTACGTTGTGGTAAAATTGTCCAATTGACACAAAATTGCTCACGCTATATCAGAGCGGCTACTTGAACAGATCTATATGTCTGTGTGTAATAATAGTGATGGCGCCACCTACTGGCAAACCTACTGCCGCAGAGCGCAAAATGGATGCAACGCGGAGACATGCGCTTAGTCATCGATCGCTCTCTCCACCGACCGCAACAGGCTTCAATGTGCGGGTGCTCGGGCCCGCCAGTGCTACAACGCAGCCCTAGTGTTAATAATGAGTCTTATAATTGTTCTTAATTCTAACTTTTAATATTAAACCATTGTTCCCTTAGACTCATTCACATATATTTCAAGCAGCTGTCTGATAAAGTTCTGGAGGTCGGACAGAGTGACTTTTTTGACATGGTTTTGTCTCGTTGTTTTGGTTTCGAGTATCCTAATGTTTACATCAACAGGACATTGTTTGGAATAGCAGGAACATCATATTTCCTTTCGCCAATGGCCTACATGGCATCAGCTGTGTCAAGGCCTTTCATGAAGAGAACATTTTGCTTAGCAATTATCAGAGTAGTAGTAGCGTCACGGAGAGCGGCTTCTGGTCACTTCCTGGACAAGAGGCGGGGGACTACAGCTGTGGACCAATAAGGGAGAACCAAATTGATTTGCGGTGACTCCCCTTCAATCTTTCATAACCAATCATATTAAATCTACTGTTATAACTATATCAAACCCCTTTTGTTCTGGCCCATTATTCACTACCTATTGCTAACTTAATTAGCCTAGGCTGTGATAATTGTCCATAGCTATGTTGTTCAACTTTCATTGCATCTCAATAAATATTTAAATTGGACCAGTCCGGCTCTTCTCTTATTTAGGATAAACCAACACGCCTGACAAGAGCTATCGACAACGAAGCTTACACAGGGTTTCAAAAGTGAAGAGGCTCAGGGGATCAGGACAGGAACACAGGACAGCGGGTAGAAGAACAACCAGTAAGAACAAACCATCCGAAAGAGGACAAAGGAAACAGAGAGGCTTAAATACAAAGGGAAGGCAGGGGCAATTAAACACAGGTGAAACACATTAGGACTGACGGCTCCGTGGCAGCTCAGGGACAGAGTTCTGAGGCTCAGAAGGGCAGCATCGTGGCCGCTCGGGGACAGAAATCTGAGGCTCGGGAGGGCGACGCCATGGCCACTCAAAGGCAGAGTTCTGAGGCTCGGGAGGGCGACTACGTGGCTGCTCAAAGGCAGAGAACAAGGGCTTTGGTGGACAGCCCGGAGGCCGGTCAGGAGCCAAGCATGGAAGCTCCTCAGGCTGGCGGCAGGCTGGCCGATGCTGGAACCAGAGTGGCGTCTGCCGGGACCCTCCGGCGTTGGACAGCCGAGCTTCTAAGTCGCTAAGCCTCGCCTCCATCGCTACCAACACAATACATTTATTACAAGTACCACTACTGTTAAGGGAGGCAGAGGAGTAAGTAAACAATAGACACTCAGAGCAAGAAAGAGCAGTGGAGCAACAGGGAGAGAGAGAAGACATTGTTGCTATAGAGCTACGAGGGTGAGCTCAAACAGAACACAGCATCACTAAGCACGATAGAGTATGGGTTGATATGTGATGGTGTTTAACTACAGAATCAGAATTCTGTAGTTAAACAGACCGGTGATTTTAGCCGTAGTGCTACAGAGAAACAGCTGTGTTTAGCAGATGAGCTAATACAGAGAGCGACCACCACCAGCAGCAAGAAAACAGGAAGAAGGTAGGTACAAAAAGCCTTGTACCTAGCTTAATTTACATTTTCAGCAGAAAATTAGTACCTATGTGATGATCCTGTTAAATGTCGAACAGTTAAACCTAAAGTCAAGGACTTAGGTGTCTGCTTACGGCCCCTGGAAGCAAGGTACACAATGTATTGACAAACAGACAACACTTTCAAATGCAAGTCATCAGCAATGTTGACTTATTGATCCAGTGTTGGCTCCTCAGTGGCACCTATAATCCAACTAACTAGATTGCATAGTGCAAGGGTAACAACAGTTTGTGCTTCAGTGACATTCAAATTTTCAGAAGTTGGAGGCCATGGGCATGACATGCAAGGAGTGTCACTAAATTGTCTTTTTAAGAACAACGCTACTGTATATAGTGTCCTTGCATCCTCTTCTGTTGTTTCCACTTTGTTGTCCCTTTTTCAGTCTCCCTGTCTGTCTGGCTCAACTCACTAGACAGTGTGGTTTACCCACCTGATGAATAAGGTAGCATTACCACGAGTGTATCTGTTGACAGAGTCTCTGCAAAAACAAGCTTGCAGACGTTGCGCTTGGTTGGGATGGGAAACACCAGCTGGGGGCAATCAGGAGTCAGCCTCTTCTTCAACATATCAATCAATCAATCAATCAAATTTGATTTATATAGCCCATATTCACAAATTACAATTCATCTCATAGGGCTTTAACAGGGTGTGACATCCTGTTAAACCCTCAACAAGAGTAAGGAAAAACTACTAAAAACCCTTTTTAATAGGGAACCTCACCAGGTAGTATATTCCCCCGCAGACAAATTTGGCTACAGCGAATGACCACACCGCGGCGGTGAATGGCTCACATAACAGTTCACTAGGTAGCATATTCTTCTGCAGGCTAATGCCCCCACGGAGAATGGCCACACCGCGGCGGTGAATGGCGCACACATAGCAGATACCGATCCGTACGTCAGGCTCCGACTATGTGCAGTTTTGGGGGGTTACAAGTATTTGCTCATCATTCCTGCGTAATCATATTGGGAAGTGATAAAGTTGGAGCCTAGAAGCCAAACACTAAATCTGTTGTAATAAATATATTACATGATCAAACCTGAGTTGTCTGACAGAAATATGGCGACGCCTGTGAGCTAGTTCTGGCAGGCAACTCGAGCTGCGCTGTGCCAATCACGTGGCATACATCAAGTGACATACATCATGTGACATACCTCAATCTCCACAACCATCTATAATACACACCCACCTTATCAGGTGGTCTATTTAACCAGAGAGACATTTCCCATCAACCCCTCTTGCTCGCACTGCTGCTGCAGTATTGCTACCTGTTGCTTCAGTCCCTCCACCACCCCAGCATCCACCTGTTGGCCCAGCATCCACCTGTAGGCTCCAACGGGGGTTACAAGTATTTGCTCATCACTCCCATCATTCCTGTGTAATCATATGGGGGAGTGATTAAGTTGGAGCCTAGACGCCAAACACTAAATCGGTTGTAATAAATATATTACATGATCAAACGTGAGTTGTCTGACAGAAATAATTTTATCGGTCTTTAGGACTAAGTTTTACAAAAACTCAGGGAATTCCTTTAAAGATTCAGTATAAGCCCTGGGAGCACGGTAAACTACAGCAAATATGATTGGCTGTTGGTGGTTCCTGGATTGGCATGGAAAACTAAGAACCAGACATTCAAATGATTTGTAGCTGAGTTTAGGTTTAGGATTAATTGATAGACTGGAGTTAAAAATAGCAGCAACTCCACCTCATCGCCCAATTTCTCTAGGAACCTGTGAATTGATATGACTGGGTGGAGTAGATTAATTTAGACTGACATATTCATCAGGATGCAGCCACGTCTCAGTGAGGGACAATAAATCTATGTTGTAATCGGAGAGACTATTTCATTAACTAAAAGAGCCTTTTTTGCCAGTGATCTAATGTTTAAAAGACCATATTTAAAAGTCTGGGTTTCCTGTGTTGTTTCAGAGGTTGTTTTAATTTGTATTACATTTTTGTGTGGAGTTCTCGCTCTGTTGTTGTTTAATTTCAATAATTTAATCGGATGGTGAACAGACACAATCTCTATGGGGTTGTGTGACTGATCCAGAGGGAGCGCAGAGAAGTGTTTAGCACTGCAGCTCTGCTTCCTGGTCCCAACTAGGGGTTGTCATGTTATAGAGTTATATTCCTGGATAAGAGAGCTGCTCCATCCCCAGTGGGATGAACGCCGTCTCTCCTAACAAGACCAGGTTTTCTCAAAAAAGTTAGCCAATTATCTATAAAGCCCACACCGTTTACAGGACACCACCTCGACATCCAGTGGTTAAAAGACAACATGCGGCTAAACATGTCATCACCTGTTGTATTAGGGAGCGGGCCAGAGAAAACTACTTTGTCCGACATCGTTTTAGCAAAAGCACACACCGACTCAATATTCAATTTAGTGACCTCCGACATAAGAAGTCGGGAGTTGTTGCTGCCGACGTGAATTATGATTTTATTGTGTTTAGTTTTAGCCATTAACTTAAGTTTAGATTCAATGTAGCCGGATTTGGCCCCTGGGATACAATTAACTATGGTCGCTGGTGTCGCTAACCTGACGTGTCTCAGAACCGAGTCGGCAATAATCAGAGTTTGTTTATCAGCGGGTGCCTCGCTGAGTGGAGCGAATCTATTTGTAACGTGAGCTGGTGGCTCTTTAATCGTGGGCTTTTTAAGTCTAGCACTATGCCCCCTCTGGAACGTCACCCAGCTGCCCTGGGCTCCCGGCTGCACGGGACTAGTCAGGGGACTGTTCGTTAAGGCTACGCTACGTGCTAAACAACATGACTCTGCGGCTAGCGGGAGCTGGCTAACTACAGCTAACGGAGATTCTAGGCTGCGGAGCCGAGCTTCTAAGTCGCTAAGCCTCACCTCCATCGCTATCAACACACTACATGTACCACTACTGTTAAGGGAGGCAGAGGAGTAGGTAAACATTAGAGACTCGGAGCAAGAGAGAGCAGTGGCAAGAAAACCGGAAATGACGCAGCACGCTTACCGTAATGAAGTCAGACCTCTCCACAACAAGGGATGATAGATTCACTCTGTCCGAATCAAAAAACAGCTTCTGTTGGATCAAATGTTTGCAGGTGACTATTGGACAGTAGAGGAAATGCCAAAGCAAGTTTTAACAGACACATATCTACAATGCCTGCTCGGCTTCACCTGAGCTAACAGGCTACTCCCCGGCAATTAACACCAACTGAGACCATGGAGAGGGTTTCACTCACATACCGGATGAATACCACGGGTTTGATGTTCTGCTTGATCTCTCCACGGATAAGTTAAAGACTTCTGCGCTCCTGTTTCAGTGTTAAGTAAAGTTTCATTTATGTGTTGTTAATTTTTCGCAGGTACGTGTACCTGGCTTGTTAGCTTAGCTTCGCTAGCCTGCAGCAAGATACCAGCAGTACTGGCGACGCTAATAGGAGTTATTTCCGACACACCGACAAGATCCGGTCTCCCCAGCAGAGAGAAGCGTTAGTTTATGAGGATGAATCTGAGACAGGAGACTGTGTGTCCCGAGAATAAGCTCCAGCACGTAAGATATCTAATGTTATGTGACGTTTTTTCACTGGCCAAACCATTTGACTTGACTACATTACACAGATTCTTATTCTGCAGAAACGTTGTGATCAACTGAAACCTGAGTATCCATCTGCATTTTAAGAGCAGCTGTTTAAAGTAGCATTACGTCTCCTAAAGCATAGAGTATTGGTGTTGATGTGTTGTAACGTGTTACAGTGAAAACTAAACTTGTCTGCTACCTTCGGTTTTTACATCGTTAATCTAATGTAGATTTCACTGAATTATTGTCTTAATTATAAATAAATTACAGGAAGTGTAACTTTACTAGAATAGACAGTCTCATAGAGAACCTGAGGGTGATGTCCACCACCTATTTCATAAGCTAAAATGATTATGATCTGGTGAACTCTGAAGTAATAAACTATTATTTTTAATATGTAATAGTCTGTTAAGGAGTTAACCTGGCACATGTATGACTTTTCATGTCTGTGTATTTGTGTTGAATGTTCCTCTAGGATGTCCAACATGAGAAACAACTGGAATCAAACCAGACTGAACATTGAGAGTCATCACCTAAACACTGACTCAAGGTACAGACCTGTTTTCATTTCTTACAAACAATCAAAGTAAAGTATTGCACATAATACATAACGTATTAAATAATATATTTATTACCTTTAATGTGAAAGAACTCCATACTGTACATTAATTGTCTTAGCAGTGCAGTTTAATCCAAAAGCATGTTCAAATACATAGTTGAATATCCACAGAAAATAAGGATACAAACTTTGTTTAGAAGTAACAGTTCCTCTACAATAATGCCATACTTGTATCTAAAGTGTATCAAATCAGAAAGCAAAAGATAAACATTGTACTGATAAGCAGGGGCGCCGCTAGGGATTTGGGCCCCATGAAAAGAATCTTTACAGGGCCCCCAACACAGCGGCAAAATCTTTTGATGCTATTTTACATACAATTATGCATTTTAATGGTATTTTTGACTATCATTACCATATTTGTGAAGGAAGAACAGCATGACAGTTGACATGTACAGTAGGGGAAGAACTGAGCACTCTAAATACAATGGAATTCATTTTGAGTCATTTATTTGCTAAACCACTGATTCTTAAATTGGAAATAAACTCTTCCATGAAAAAATAGCAATTATAATCAGTGGAGAGAAAAAAATCTCAGCAAAAACAAAAACGCCATCAGAATACAAAATGGCCATATATGATTTCTCATCAATTAAGTAGAACTTAATATATGAAAGAATGGCAAATATATATATAATATAACGTTGCCGACTGAGTCAAGCTTCCTTTTGCAACCTTTCAATCACTGGTCCTTGCTCAACTCTTCTCACCAAAAGCCCAACGCCGAGCCTTCTCATGTGCAAAATCACTTATCAGGTCTTTGAAGTCCAGCTTTCTAGCCAACTGACTCTCAATTCACAGCATGGCAAGACTGCAAAGTCTTTCCTGAGACATTGTTGACCTCAAATAGTTTTTTATCATTTTTAGTTTACTGAACGCTCTCTCAATCTGCCCAACTTTCAGAACAGCAGAAAACTCGTTGACAATATGTGCAATGCCCCGGAACTTAGTGTCCAAGTCACTGATGATACTGTCCATGGCTGTATAAAACACAGTGTTCCGAAACATTGTTTCTGAACTCTCCTGAGTTGTCTCCTCTTCGGCTGTTTTATCATGGAATCTCCGCCTTTTCTTCTGGCGGCTGGAGTCCTTGCTTAACTGAGGTCGAACATTAATTTCCCCAGCTATCAACTTTGCCTCAGCTAGGAGAGTGTCCCATGCATCTCTTAGAGACTGCATCTCTTCTGTCAAGTCTCTTATATTGGCTGCTTCTATGTCAAGTGATATTTTTCCTGACTGGAGAATAACATTCCTGTTGTCAATACTTTGCAGTACCTTCAGCCAGACAGTGAGAAGAACAACAGCATCAAATGACATGAAGTATTTCCTCAAACCATTAGCTTCTGATCTTGCTTCACTGGTGAGACTGCATGTCATAACTATGCTATCAAGGGATTTGAGGACAGAAGGTAGGTGCTTTGCCACAGGGTTAACAGCCTCAATCCTTGCACTCCAGCGGGTATCAGATAGGCGATGCAACGAGCAACCTGTTTGCTCTTTATAGATGGCCCAACGCTCTGGGCTGCCACTTACAAATGTGTACAGGCGATTTATGCAGCCGAAAAATGTGGATACCTCTGGGCTTGACTGTGCAGCATGCACACCAACAAGATTTAATGTGTGGGAGGCACATGGTGAATAAGTAGCCAGCTTGTTTTTCTTCAGTATTTGAGCTTGGACTCCCTTTATTTTCCCTGACATGTTAGCCCCGTTGTCATAGCCCTGCCCTCTGCAATCACCGATGTCTAGCC
The DNA here is from genome assembly GCF_949316205.1 of Platichthys flesus. Classification (NCBI taxonomy): domain Eukaryota; kingdom Metazoa; phylum Chordata; class Actinopteri; order Pleuronectiformes; family Pleuronectidae; genus Platichthys; species Platichthys flesus. Next base: position 23,994,451 of record NC_084952.1, read on the forward strand.
CATGGTCATGAAGAACTGCATCAATCATCTCTGTGATCTCACTCCCCGTCTTTTTGAGGAAGTCCCTGAATTCAAGGAACCGCTCCGTAATTTCCCACTCATCTTTTTCTTTGTCATATTTAACGTAGTAGCACCACATTTTGCTCCGTATGGGAAATGTCTTGTGTGGCATCACAGATGACAGCACAATATATGGCATCCTCCCGTTCCTGCAGAATTCTTTTCAGAACTCGTCGTCCACATAAGTTGATAGACTCATTCTGACTGTCAGAGCTAAGATAATGTGTTAGCCTGGTTCCTTTTCCTTCTTTTTGTTTTTGTTTGTTGTCCCTGATTTTTTGAAAGTGCTCTTTCAGCAGAGGATCATAATGTGACAAGAGCTCCAGTGTGCCTAGGAAATTGTCATTATGAATGTCATCTAGGTCTTTGGTTTTGCCCCTGAAAGGCAGGTTTCTTGAGGCCAAGTGTAGGGTTACGTCTTAAGCCTGAAACATGCTTCTGCGACTGCGTCTGCGTCTTTTCACGCCGCTGTGGCGCAAGACTCGTTTTCATTCATGCTTCCCCAACCGTTGCGCGTCTTACAAAGCAATTCCGCGCCAGAACACTAGGCGGAGTAATGCTTTTTGTCGAAGACGACCTGAGAGACGCCTTCTTTCTTCTTCGTCGATTGTTTATTTACATAGCCACTGCGGCTCCTCGTAGCCTTTTTCTGGCGGACAAATCCGCCAGTCAGTGACAGGTTATACAAGTGATCATACTATCGGATATCTTCTGCCAAGTGCTCTTCTATTTGGTCCATATTCGTTCTTCTAAATCTTCCGTGATTTCTGCCGGTATTATGGGGCATGAAACCGGAAACGCAGCTCCAGAAGGGATGTAGAGCAGACCAATCACAGCCTTGCGGGCCGAATGAGCTTGCGGAGCTTTGCCGTAAATTTTAGAAAAGGGGGTCGACACCCGTCAGCACGTAAGGAGGGATACATAAGCACGTAAGGGACCCGGAAGGGCTCTTGCGCTTACGGGCCCGTGAAAACGCAGAAGCATGTTTCAGGCTTAAGAGTCTCTCCAAGATGGCTCTATTTTTCTCTATTTCTGTTTGCAACTCCTTATTTAACAGAGAATCCACACCTCTATCTTTCATTACAGATCCTTGCAGATTTTTCCATCTTAAGTAGCAATCTCTATGTGCCTCACTCCTCTCATGGACTGGGAATTTATTGTACATTCGACGCCACTTCACATCACACATTTTATACCCATTTTGACTGGTCAGTGCACTAGTGGAAGGCTTTTTCTGTACATGGGAGAAAAGCACACATGGTATGCTGAATTATTACTTTGACTAAAAGTCAGCCAGTCTCTGTTTACCTTTTCTCTTTTATTTGCTGCCTTTGTATAATTCAGGTAGTCAGGGAATGGCTTCCCCTTTGGGATGGCATGGCATTTCTACTTCTTTCTCTCTCATGGCCAATTTCCTTACTATCTCCCTATCCTGATCAGTTAAAGCTGCTGGCCAGAAACCAGGGTCATCAGTCAAATGATCTTCTTCCCTTTCAAAGACCTGAACATAAGCTTGTTGTTCTTCCTGCCTCTCTGTTGTCTTTCTGGCTCTTTCTGTATTCAGTCCATCCTCCTCTGAATTCCTTTCAACTTCTTCACCCTCACTCTCTGTCGCCTGTGTTTCTGCACTCTCACTGTCATCTGTACCCTCTTCCATCTCTTCCTCCACTTCCTCCACATCCCTCCCTGACAAACCAGAAGAGGGTCCTGGACCTGGCTCTGTAGAGTGTACATGACATACATTCATTATATAGGATTTCCTATAATATAACTATTTGTAATAGCATAGTCACCAACATGTAAACTTCTCTGATTGGACTGAGAGCAGTCACCCCAGTCTGCTGCACACACCACAGATGTTCTCCTCTGTTCTTACTGCACGTCTTCTATTTCATTTTTTAAAAGGGTTTATGCTTTTTAAACCATTAAAATTGTTCAAAATGCCTTTTATTTGATTCATTTTAATTAATGAATTACATTCATCTTTGTATTGTTTTGAGACTGTAGTAAAATGTATTATATTTTGTATTATATTATGTATTATTATTATTTCAACACACACAGCTGCTCACCTCCTTCCTCATGTGGGGGCACTGGGGCTGATTCAGGGGCAGGGGGAGTTGGGGCTGACAGACAGCTGCTGCAGCTTCTGGTGCACTTGACTCTGTTCAGAATGAGGCATCATTTTGACAGAGGGGAGATCAACTATTATTGAATAAGAACAGCTTGATAAATGTTTGACTGGATTGATTATTTAACTAATATAGCATTAAAATATAAAAATCCAGAGTTTTCTTGAGCTAACATGGTGAGGAAAGTGAGCTAGCTTATAGACCACAGACAGGGACAAAGTTAATATCCATAACTTTCCACCACAGCAAACCCACCTTTTCTGTGACAAATCGCCGGTGCGCTAATGGCTGCAGCTGATCCAGTCGGACTGAACCATTTTACGTAAATAGAGGGGGGGAAGGGGGGGCCCTGCAGGGGTTGATGCTTCCAAAACAAATAAAGGAATTGTTACCAGGACATGGAAAATAAAACATGTGTGATTATATTTTAGTAAATAACTTAGTGTCATTATTTTTTCTGTATTATAATTTCATCATCATCAGGGGCCTCTCTGGGCCCCCCTCCATCATGGGCCCCTATAATCCGTCTCCTTTACCCCCCCTTTTCGGCGCCCCTGCTAATAAGTGTTAATTTCTATATTCATTATGGTTGGTCAAAAAAAATTAACTCTATTATCCATGACACTTAGCAATGAGCCAGTTCTAAACAGTTGCAAGCCATCTTTAGTTAAGGTAGGAAAACATGAATTGTTGTGCAGATGACGCTGGTGAAGGTCGTCCTCATGTTGACCAGCCTGAAGCTGCAGATCGCCACCATGTTGCTGCTGAGGACATCAGGTGCTGCAGTGCTTCATCTAATGAAAAGAAGAAACAAACTATTAAAGCATGCTTTGTGTTGTGTATGAAGCACCACAGATTTCAGACAGTACCGATGTACTTGGCTCTGGGTTTGTACCCTCATAGTTAAATGCACATATTGTAAGCCGCCATGGCTTCAGAGCAGAAATCCTTCAAAATCTTAGAAAAAGGCAAGAAAGAATGCAGATTTTCTGTTCCTAAAACACCATGTAAAAAAACAATTATCACTTTCCCAGATGATCGTGAAGATGAGGTTGATCATGAAGACAAGCAACAAAGTAAAAGTGGTGAAAAACCCAAAGGTCTCTTCGAACCATACAATAGGAGGCCATGGGAAAACTATAACCACTGTGGACTTTCGTTAAGCAATCAAACAACCCACCTATGTCATTGCCAGAGCTGCTCGAGAAATTCAAGATGACCTACCGAGAATTCAGGGTAAATGTTGAGAATCTAACCACTGGCAATGTCATAGTGATGAAGCGTCGTCCAATCGCCTGTTGGGTCAAGGGATACAATATCCATTTGCTGAGGGTATGGAATGCTAAAACGGACATTCAGTTTATTGACACGTAATGCTGCATCACATACATGTTGATGCCTCAGACACTCAGTCATGTCATGGGTGAAGTGCGGAAAAAAGTTGAAATGAAGCAGACCATGCAGGTATACTCCCAACACAGAGAGGTCAGCGATCAAGAGTCTGTGGCACGGACATGCAGTTTACGCCCTGAAGATGAATCTTCCCATGAGCGAGTTACAGGGAACTGATCCTGGTGCAGGGCAAGTTTGGAAATTGAGACATATGCAGACAGACCTGAGACATTCCAAAGCATGTCTTTGGCACAGTTTGCTTCAGATTGGACAACAAATTGAAGTCCCAAATGCCATTCCCCTTTTGAATGAAAGAGGATACGTTAAAAAAATATCTGTAGTAAAACCATCAGATTTCCTTGCGTCTCAGAAAAAAAAGACCCAGAAAATGTTTACGGCAGATTGCTAAAACTGTAATTGCCACAAATATCCAAAGATGACCTCAAAACCGAACAATACCCTACATAGGACTAGTAGGACATAGGACGTACTACCAATGTGCTATAAAATGGGACTATGCCGTAAAAGACCTGGTTGATGCCATGAAGAAGCTATATGAACGAAATGGCAAAAAAAAAGAAAGGGGGCCCTGGAAAAGATGGATGAAGGTCTACTTTTTAATGCATGGTTCACTTTTGCACCAGAGGCCGAGTTGATCGCAGCTCTTACATACTGATCCGAGCTCCCATGGAGATTCAAATACAGACAGGGCAAATTCATAGATAAAAGAGTTATGAATACAAGGTCATCACAAACTGTTCATGTTGACATGTAAACTATCTAGTTCATTTACGAAGATATTATGGTGTTGATATTGCTTTTCTGATACAACTTTTTATATAGGGTTACTCATTGGTCGATGTTGTAGACTTCTGATTGAAGGAACATAGTTAAACACCTTTCTATTCAAGTACTTGTGGAGACCAGTGAACCTCACTAAAACAATCACACACATACCTAGTCTTATACTTAATTTATGAGTGTGTAACTTATGGGGTTACACTCTCATAAATGGTTCTAGTGCTGCTCTAATGGGCCCCTCCCGTAGGATCTCACTTTAAGAGATTTTACATAATTGAGCAACACCTCTCAGTATCTAAACCCAGTTATTAAAGGCATAATATTACACCTTCTGAACTCAGCAACATTTTGATGACGTTGTTCCAAAGCTTAAGAGGACCGAAAACATTTTGGTTTGCTTCAGTAGTCCAAAAATCCTTCCCCAGTGATACGTTTAATTCAATGTTAACAAAAGGATAACTATATCTCTATTTGGCAATTAATAGGGAACCAGATTTTTCTGATTCCCTGGACGTTTCAGATGAGACTACAGTGGGTGAAACTGATGATGGGGATTGCATAAAAGACCATTTGAGTGTGCAATCAGGCGATGAAGTTGTTCCAATGCTGTGAAGGACAAAAAGCATTCTGGTATGCTACTGAAACTTTGAATATCAATAATTACTTGATAAGCCATTACGCCCAAGATGGCTCCCCACTAGTTCATTTAAATAAAATCTGAACAAAAATTAAGCCTTTTTTAATTCCTTCATGTTGTCACTTAAAGCATGGCACCATCCAGACTCAATACCATGTTCATTAACTAGACCTCACATATGTAAGTCATATAGACAATCAACGATGCATATGTCAGTTGTTAGTGAGCCTGGTGTTGATTTTTAGGGTTGTTACCTTTTTAAGTACTACTAGTCCGAGAAGATGCAAGACTACAAGTCTGAACAGCTTCTAGTCTTCCAGACAGAGCCAAATAGTTCAGTCAGAACAGAAGCGTGGAAAAAGCCACGACTCTACACTTAGATTTTCCGCTAACAGAGATGATGTGAACAAAGAGCAAATGGCACAATCAAAAGAAGTTTGTGTGTCAATGCACTTTGAGGAAGAGGCATCTGTTTATGTCAATCCAGTTTTGAAGCAGGTGGATTGTTCAAGAATATATAAAAATATACATCATTGCTTGTATTTTGGACAAATAGTTCAGAAAATGTCAAGACACTTGTTGCGTATGCACAGTGATAAGCGAAAAAGTGTTTTCTTTCAAGAAGAATTCACAAGAAAGGCGACTTCAATTGGACTATATCCAAAACAAGGGTAACTTTGAACACAATGTTGACGTTTTGGATAACAAGACAGGCCAACTCGTCCCCTGTAAGCAACCGAAGGAAAAAACTGATGGACAACAATTTATGTATTGTGTGTACTGCTTTGGATTGTTCACAAGAAGAGTGATGTGGCGTCATTTTCAGTTTTGCAAATTCAACCCAAAGGATAAGCACTTTTGCTGAATCTGCTCCAGTTGGTTTCAATGATGCATACTAGAAATTCTTAAATGATATGAATCCAGAAAAGATTGAAATTGCCATCAAGCAAGACCGCTGCATTCTAGAGGATGGTTATAGACTGTTCAAGAAGAATGAAAAACCGTTTTTTACGGAAAAAACAGAGATCTTGACAGATTGGTACTGGCAGCAAAATAAGTTAAAACCCTGAACACTATCAAAGAACTCATTAAACCTGAAATGTAGAATCATGTTGTCACTGCTGCAAGATGCCTGTCTGGATTTAGTGAGGAAACTGGGAAATATCAACGCAGAGTTGGACACAGCTTGCATTCTCTGGCAGTGTACATCAAGTTTGAAGGAATGAGAAGAAGGATAAACAAATTATCGAAGATGCTGAGGAACTTGCAGAGCTATACCTAGAAAGTTGGAAATTTGACATAGCAAGACAGGCGCTAACTAAGCTTGACCAGTCTAAGAGGAATTCTCCTAAACTTCTACCATTCACAGAGGATATCCCAAATAGTCATTCCCATTGTCTGAGAAACAACAGCTATACTCGAATCCCCTGAAAGTAGAAGTTTCACCCTCAAAGTGGGAAGACCTCGCAAAGGTGACCCTGGCACAAGTTATCCTTTTCAACTTCCGAAGAGAGGGAGAAGTGTCCTTAATGCCCTTGTCTGCATACTTATCAATGTGTTATAGGTGTGTCGTTTCAACCATATGTTGAATCTTGTATCTTCTTTCAAGTAAGTACCAGAGAAAGGCATCACTTACTTTCTAAAATAAATATAAAACCTGAAATTGTAGCTTATATAGATTTCCCTTATGTAAGTTAATGTGCTATAATGAATAACATTGTATACCATAAGCAAAGGTCAATGCTATGGAAAAAAATAGAAACTGCACTTTATTTTAACATTTTATTATCATCCAAAACAAAAGGCTCTGTAAGTCCCTGGACAGGACTGACAACCCAACTCTTCAATCTTGCCCAGGAACACTATCCTAAATCTCAACCACTGTGCAGAGTGGCATGATTACAGTTACTTTTTCACTTCTGTTGGTTAAATGCACAGTGGATGTGTTAACCACACATCTACCCTTAATCCGCTCAACAGAAATAAAATATGCTGGGTATGATGTGTCTGCCCTGTAAGCTCTAAACTTCTACTGGTTTTCCATAAAAAGATCTGTACGGATGGGGATGAAGCCAGCAAACTTGGGCAATGACATGGTTAATTACAGTACCTTTTCTCTTGACATTACTTTAACCTTCTTTATAAAGCCTGGTCGCTGGTCTGTTAAAGGGTCAAGGATGGGTTCCTCAAAACTGTTAGTGTTTGCACACCACTTAGTGTTAACATATGTTTGCTGATGTTTCCGATCTAGTTCATCTATGGAGTATGTTACATTCAGATGTGTTGCCCTTTTACATGTCATGGCAAAACAGTAAAGGTCAGGGATACAATTTTGAGGATACATCTGATGATACATTGTTAACATTGCATGTCTATCAAGCTCATCCAAGATAATATGTTGTAATGAAGAGACTGGCACCACTCTAAAATAAGTCTTTCTGCTGACACCAAATTACTGTGCCTCAAATAAAGTATATCAGTTGTGTCATCGGGTGTCAAAGTTCCAACCCTTTGTCCTCCGAAAATACTGGCAGACTCATCCCCATAATCACATGTCCACGGCATACTAAGCTGTTGGTTGTAATAAATCTTTAGATGGATTGCCTAATCACATGCAAGGTCATGGTCACGTGGAGGCGTCACGAGACAAGAGCATATAAACCGTAAACAGACATGCATTCCAGACTTATAGTTCCGCCAATATTTTTCTCATATCCACTCTGTACCTGCTTTTAGCCACAGCGAGATTATTAGCTCGAACTTAATATTCACAAAGAACGGATGTCACCTGGACTTTACCTCGCGAGCAACACCACTGAACAACGGACAGCTTTGTGACCGAAGCTTTTCAGACAGTCCTGGACCCACACACAAGAGACTGTCGGCTGCGTTTAGTAGTTTGTCTCGCCAGGTACTGTTATGCTTGGTGATATAAATCAAAAGCAGGACGATTTAAATTAAAACCTCGCCGAAGGCGGACATATGATGGTTTCCCTGGACGAGCGGTTGATTGTCCTGGAGAGCAACATTTCCAGAGGGCAGGAGCTGAATAGGAAAAGACGGGCGCAGTGTCCCAATCATGTGGTAAGAGTTAAACTAAAGAGAAGTCATTTTGCTTACTGCTAAGTCACGTAACTGGCAAATCTAAATAAAGAAGAACAAAGCAATGAGTGCAGAACTAGTGTACGTTCATGTATTGTTCATAAATGTGACTTATGTTCTTTTGTATTTTATAGGAAACTGTGCAACGTCTTCATAACTCCGAGACAAATGGCAGGCGCCATTAACCACAGCAATGGTAAGATTAAAAAAAGATACACTTTGTTTCTGTATGAAATACGTTCTCTCTCTGAACTTTCTATAATATAGTTTTCACAGGGTGAGCTCCCGAAACAACATGTCTGTCACTGCACATACAGTGGATATAAAAAGTCTACACACCCCTAACCCTATGCAAGGTTTCTGTGATGTAAACAGATGAGACAGAGATAAATCCTGTCTGAACTTTTTCCACCTTTCAAATGACTTATAATGTGAACAATTCAACAAGAGAATATCTAGAAAAATCCTACTAGAAGAGCTGAACTATATTTAGGATTAATCAGGGTCACTGTAAATTATGGCAGGTGTGTACTGACTACTATTTAACATGAGTTTGAATGTGATTGGTTAATTTTGAATACAGCCACATACCCAGTTATAAGAGGGGGTGCACACTTATGCAACCACATTATTTTATTTTTTTATTTTTATTTTACCCCCTAAAAGAGTTCAGTTTATTTTTTCAATTGAATTGTTCACGTTAAAAGTCACATTAAAGGTGGGAAAAGTTCGGACAGGATTTACCTTTGTCTCATTTGTTTACATCACAAAAACCTTTTTTAACATGGGTCTGTAGACTTTTTATATCCACTGTAGATGCTCTCGCCGAGAGTCCGGATTTGCGCACTTTAAGATCCAACGTCATTGCATGTAATTAACTGTAGTATTTGTGTTACAATGTTTTTTTTAATGTGGATCTTATTACAGTAATTCAGTGACTGCTTTACTTGCTTTAATATTATTGAACTCATGCTACTCATGTTGTTTTCCATCTGCATGTAAGACATACTTTGGGAAGATATGGGGAACCTCTGCTACAGTCAACAAGATCATGAAGCTCTGGGAACTGAACGGAAAAGGACAGCTCGTTCTTGACAGAGAAGGAAGAGGGTAAGATAATATGAGAGGTGGCTGGAGGACACCGAAATATGGATAAACATGGTGCTAAGAGGAAAACTGGTGATGCTGCAGCTTGAATATAAAAACTCCATGACCTTGGCTAACATAACATGGTTAAAGGGACAAACACTTGAAATAGCTCATCATCATTGTTAAGTCAGGAGGAAACCAGGTTGTTTTTCATGAACTTATCTTTCTGTGAAGTTTTCATTCTAGTGATGATGAAATGAAAAAAGGGAAAAGAGACTGCAATGTTAATTGGAAGTCAACTGTGCTGGAGTGGACATGTTATAACCTTGAAGTGTGAAACAACAAAGTTGACTTTATGGAGGAGAGAACACGCAAAGTGAGACGTGGGAGATGGAAAAGAGAAGGCAGGAAAAGACTAGACTGATGATTAGGTCAAAAGTTCCCCTTGCCCTCATGACAAACCTGTGACCCACGTGTGCAGCATGTACTAAAATTAAAAGCTGACCAGAGAGCTGCTATTGGCATAAGATTGAATAACAGCTCACAAAATCATTGAAGTTTTAAAGAGATTACATTCAATATGCTTCTGTGTAGCAATAAGGACTCTTCAAACAGCCAACTACCAATGATCAGATTATTATGTGTATGGACGATGACTTTCTATAAAATGATTTTGCAAACAAGAAACAAACAACTGTTGTGGCTAATCGATGTGTATATTTTTATGGGATTTTCAAGGAAGTGCAGTGTCAAATTTGGTGCATCATATTAGAGTGACACATTCACATGTAACTCAAATGCTGATTTACGTCGAGGCAGCTACACATATATAATCATTTTCTCTGGAACAATTTGTCTACAAAGTAAAGGTATAAGGTTTTATTGTGAACTTGGGTCTAAAGATTATGTAGGTTTCTTAGCAGACCACTGAAATGTAAATAAACTAACCCAAGTTAGGTTAATTATTCAAACTTAAGATTAAGCCACACATGTGAATGGTAACAAATCAAATTCAGTAAAATTTTATGAAAAGTACCTCGTTCGTAAACCTCTGTGTGGGTAGTTTATATGTGCCAGCTCTCCTTTGTCAGCTAATAACAAAAATCCATTAGTTCGCTTCCAAGATGGCCACCACAGCTGTTTGAAGCCTTTGTGTCCAAGCTTACGTAGAGGAATGTAATTCCCCTGAGCTCTGAGCACCATCTATTTCTGTCCATGTATGTCTAATTGAAATGTTGCTACGAAAACAATAGAGCGAGGCAAATGGGAAAATCCAATTTAAAAAAAGTTGATGAGGATGGGATTTTCTGGCTGGAATTATTCCCAGTACTTTAGAGTTCAGGTTATATTTCAATAGCATTTTATCAGACACAAACACACACTGGTAAAGGCACTAACATGAGTGCAGAGCCAAATATATAACACTCACATTTACAGCGTAATTTAATATTGTCATGCCCTGGGAGCCACATGAAAACACTAATGCACATTATGCAAGATTTAAGTATGTGTTCTCCTTGTGTACATAAAGGCCTCAGGAATAAAAAGAGACAATTTCACTTTTAGCATTGTTTTTGTCTTTTTTCCTTGCTAAGGAAGTCAATTCCTGTTTTCATTTTTGCTCATATAGATGGATGAATGTATACTGTATGGAAGAGACAGTAACATCACAAAAAAGATGAATCCACTTCACATCCATGATCTATACCGCTTATCCATTTAGGGTCATAAGGAGAGCTAAAGCCAATCCCAGCTGACATTTAGTGAGAAGCTGGGTACACACTGGACAGGGAACCTGTGAATCACACGTCCAACACGTGGAGACAACATTCACACACCTATTTAGAGTCTCCAATTATCTAAACTCAGTGTTTACTGTTCATGTCTGTGAAATGTGGGATAAAGCTGGATTATAAGGTGAAAACTGATGCTAACACAGGGAGTACATAGAAACTCCAAACAGAAAGACCCCAGCCAAGCTGGGATTTGAACTCAAGCTTCAAATCCCTTTACACTCTCTATTCCAATATAACCTAATACAAATGTATAGTAAAGTAAACCCACCACATGTATGCGTAGGGTGCATGAAAAATAATTAGTAAGATAACCATAGTGAGGAAATCCGACTTCAGGTGCCTCCCAATTTCTTGTGGAAAAATGGAGGGAATCCTTAACAACTTGAGCAGAGATCAGAGAAGATCTAATTTCTGATTGATTGAGAGGTTCTTCAGCCTTTTACAAAGATACAGACACATTTAATTGAAATAAGTTTGATTGTAGATAATATTAGAAGTTCATTTATTAGTTTTTTTTTGTTTAGTTTAATGCCAACTATTAAAATTGTAGGTATGATATACACAGTGCACATATGAACTCAAACATGCATACATATGTTCTCTCTTCTTTTGTAGAGGCAAGTTTAGTCAAACAAATATTTGATCGTGTTTAAAAGAGGATGAGGTCATATTATGTTAGCTTGGTAAATATGTTTTACAACATACACACACCTCATTCAGCACGATGAGGATCACGACTCACTGGGTAGGCAACACTGAGAACCTTTCATGCATCAAGTCCTTTTCTTTATGGAACAGACATTTCTGCATGGTTTGATCGCGCTTGGTGTTTGAAATGGTTAGCAGACATAAGACAGGGCGATAATGTCAATTGATCTTGTTAAACGTGTCTGTTCCCTGTGTGTGTTGCAGACTCATAGTCCCTGCTATGTCACCAGTTGCTACACACACACAGCAAAATTGTTCATCAGCAGGTTAGTATACAAAGTATACTTTGTTGGGATGAAGGCAACTTTCACTCTAGGGATGATGTAGAGATGCAGTTTCCTTCTGTGATGTTTTATTTGGTCAGAGAATGGAAATATGCAGTTTCAATGCTTTTCTCATCAGATTAGTATCAGGTCTCAACTTAAAAACTAATTGTAGAAGGTTCACAGTGTAGAATCACACATCAGAATCGATAACAGTTGTTAATGTTTAATTACATCAGTGATTTTCCCAAAATCTCGGATGGTTTACATGTCATTACATCATTTATATTATGGGGACAGCTCAGTTTTAACTTGTAAGTATTTCAGGGGATATACTGATATATAATATATGGCCATTGAATTTCCCTTCTTCTGCACTGAGCTTAATGTGTAGGAAGAAGTTACCCCAGACTGTTTAAAGACAGGGTAAGTCAAAAACAAAATTCCCCATGGGTGTCCCATGCTGTCTGTGTGCAATGGACTAACAGATCTCTCAAGTCAAGCTACTGCCTCTAAGCCCTGCTCACCTACTGGCTCTATACCATCATGTTAGGTGTTGTTCTCTGGCCCTGTCTTTTCACCGATCCCCAACCGCTGTGTTTTGGAAATAGACGCGCATGTGCACTCACGTACTGCTGAGTGAACTCTCCGTTCGTTAGCTCATAAGCAGTTTATTTTCTGATGTGTTCTGTATCGTTCAAATTTAACAAAATAACACGAAACACAGCTGCTTACTCTACTTATTTTAATTGGGACATTTTGCAACGAGTGTCAAGACATAAAACGTGTGGGACACTTGTGGAAGGCTGAGCGCAGAGGAGACCACCGGGCTCTCTGAGGGGAGGGGGAGAGAAGCAAGGCAAGAGCCCCGTGGAAGAGGGAGATGCCCGGCCAAGGCTCCGTCCACACAGCACGGACAGTTCGTCCAACGACCTCCTCAGTTGAGGTCAACAGAGTCCCATCCTTACTGTACACAGCTTGGATGGTTCCCCGTTTCCCCCTCCTGAGGTGCCGGATAGTCTTCCAGAGACACTTTGGTGCTGACCGAAAGTCCTTCTCCATGGCCTCTCCGAACTTCTCCCACACCCGCTGCTTAGCCTCCGACACGGCAGCAGCTGCAGCCCTTCGGGCCTGTCGGTACCCTGCAACCGAGTCAGGAGTCCTCCAGGATATCATATCCCGGAAGGCCTCCTTCTTCAATCGAACGGCTTCCCTGACCACCACTGTCCACCACGGTGTCCGAGGGTTACCGCCCCTTGAGGAGCCTAAGACCCTGAGGCTACAGCTAGCCGCCGCAGCTTCAGCAATGGAGGCTTTGAACACCGCCCACTCCGGCTCAATGCCCCCAACCTCCACAGGAATGCCAGAAAAACTCCGCCGGAGGTGTGAGTTGAAGATACCTTGGACGGGGGCCTCCTCCAAAGTTCCCAGTTCACCCGCACTACTCGTTTGGGCTTACCAGGTCTATCCGGAAATTTCCCCCATTCCCTGATCCAACTCACAACCAGATGGTGGTCGGTTGACAGTTCTGCCCCTCTCTTTACCCGAGTGTCCAAAACATGCAGCTTCAGATCAGATGACACGATCACAAAATCGATCATTGATCTTCGGCCTAGGGTACTCTGGTACCAGGTACACTTATGAGCACCCTTATGTTCGAACATGGTGTTTGTTATGGATAATCCATGACTAGCACAGAAGTCCAATAACAAACGGCCGCTCGGGTTCAGATCAGGGAGGCCGTTCCTCCCCACCACGCCTCTCCAGGTGTCTCCATCGTTGCCCACGTGGGCGTTGAAGTCACCCAGCAGAACTACGGAGTCCCCTACTGGAGCCCCATACAGGACTCCATTCAGGGTCTCGAAGAAGGCCGAGTACTCTGAGCTGCTGTTTGGTGCATACGCACAAACAACAGTCAGAGTTTTCCCCCCTACAACCCTTAGGCGCAGGAGGCGACCCTCCAATCCAACACCGCGGCGCTCAGCCGGGGATTTATGAGTATCCCCACACCCGCCCGGCGCCTCACGCCCTTGGCAACTCTGGAGAAGAATAGAGTCCAACCCTTATCCAGGAGTTCGGTACCAGAGCTGAGACTGTGTGTGGAGGTAAGCCCCACCAGATCTAATTGATAGCGCTCCACCTCCCTCACAAGCTCCGGTTCCTTTCCCCACAGCGAGGTGACGTTCCACGTCCCCAGAGCCAGTTTCTGCTGACCCGGGTCCTGTCCGTCGAGACCCCTGACCTTCGCTGCCACCCATGTGGCTGCGCACCCGACCCCAACGGGTCTTCCCACAGGTGGTGGGCCCATGAGATGAAGAGAGGGGGGGTTGCCACGTAGTTTGTTCGGGCTATGCCCGACCGGGCTCCGTGGCAAACCCGGCCACCAGGCGCTCGCCATCGAGCCCTCCATCTGGGGCCTAGCTCCAGACGGGGCCCCGGGCTTCCTCCGGGCCAGGTCCCATCTCCTCTTTTTTCGATATTCATTGAGGCTTTTGGAACCATTCTTAGTCTGGCCCCTCACCTGAGACCACTCTTCCATGAGAGACCCTACCAGGAGCACAAGGCTCCAGACAACACAGCCCTCAGGTTCACAGGGACACGCAAACCTCTCCACCACGATAAGGTGACGGTTCCAGGAGAGGTCGGTTGAAAAATCCAGTATTTAAAGAAATTCTGCAAAAGACTGACAAGCAGAAGAAGATTAAAACAGTTAAATGCAATTATTTGTATGGCAGTTATTCATCAACTCGAAATTCATAATTGTGACAGCCCTAGTTACATATGATATTGATGAATTGTGTGGGCAGGAGTCAATAAACTTGTGTTTATCTTTGAAGTTGGTGGGCCAAGCCGTGTTCGACCCAGACCCTTCACTGCTGACAAAGTGTTATCTGATGAGGATGTGGAATCAGCTATTGCCGTTTTGAAACACTCTGCTGATGAAGACAACATCCGTGAGAAGATGAAAGCTACCTTCATTTATCGTCAGTCAATGGTCAACAATGAGAAGAGAGCAGGGGATGTGTTCTCAGTCTTCCCGAGATTTCTAGACACACCTGGACTGGTAAGACATCTCCATTTGTTCAAAATGAGAACACGACAAAATTAAGTTTCCCCAGAAACAGGCCACAAATGTGGGCATCACACATGCAGTGTGTCCCATCTCTCCTTTCTTTGCACTGTATTTTTGCATTACAGATAGAACAAGATTTCAGACTGCTGTTTGGGGAGGCCACAGCCAACAAATTCCTGGAAAAGTGGGCCACTAATCTGAAAACAAAAGTGATAAAAGAAAGCCATGGACTGGTACCAGTCTGCTATCTTGCTGCTCCTCCATCTCCTACCACCATCTGCATAGAGAAGGAAGAGGCCGGGGAAGGTGTCGGCATGTCAGGCTGTGAAACACCTAATCAGATTCATAAAAGTATGCTGAACAGTTGTTAAAAATATAGTTTTCATCACCTCAGTTTCATGCACAGTGATCTGTTGTGAGTGGTTGGTCACTAAGTATTGCTATTGACTGTTTGTTTGGTTGTAGGCTGGAACCAGTGTACAGCAGCACCTGGATAACACAGCACATCAGCCAAATCAGCCAGCCTTACCTCCTCGCTCAGGGGCCTGCAAGAAGCAGCATTCACACCTTCTTTATTGTGATTGACAAGTATGCGCCTCCATGTAAGGCAACAGGTTCAGTGGGAGAACCTGTTTAAGGCCCATTACGTCTTTGGTACCTCTTACAGCTCTTCCTTGGCCAACTTTTTCACTTTTCTCCAAACAACCATTTACAACATTTATGTTGGGGAAACAAAGGAAACTCCCAAAGTTGCAGAGCTGCGAGCAAGAATGGTGCGTTAGTGACTCATAATGAAGTGTTTTCTTTGCAAAAGTGACCATGGGAGGCCAAACAGCCTTATAAGCACCTTAAGGTAATTCATGGTCTCTGTAATGGCCAGACTCTTCATCTTAAATTTGGCCAAGGTGGATGTTCACGTTCTTTTGGTAGCTTTTCAGGCTTTAGAAAGCATCTGAACAAGTGCCATGTAAGTGGTTCATTTGATTCTGTAGAAGAAAGTGATTTTTCACCACACCAAAGTTTTGAGTGTAATGCCACTGATGTTGATGTGTCGTCTGAACATTTGGAGGGAATGTCTACCTTAACTTCAGCCCACCTTGTAAATAGTTGTGCAGCAGTAATTTCTGATTTAAAGGCAGCAGGTGTGAGCCAAAGTGTAGTGAACTCTGTTGTGACGTCCATGGAAGAGATTGTTCAAGTTGTTTATTGTTCATTATTCAAGGCCTTTTGACATACAAATGTCATATGGAGGGAATGACACAGCTCTCTATGTTGTTCCATATTGCTTTATTTGTTTAGCAATAAAGCACACTGTACTGTCATCTTGTATAAGTGTGTTTTTTCCATTTGATAGGTTAGATCACACACACAAAGACACATATATATATATATATATATGTGTCTTTGTGACATACAAAGGCACTTGTTCAGATATATATATATATGTGATATATATATATATATATTAGGGCTGTGAAATGATTAAAATCACAGGTTTCTATGGATCACATTACAGATTTTCTCTGTATATTTTTGTGAAAGCAAATAATTTATGACAAAAGACATATTAGATATATATATTTAACATGTTTTCTTTTAATAATCATAAATAAACAAAGCAATGGTGCTGCAACTCAGCAGTTCTTTAGCAGTTGTCTTTGCTATTCCATATGGAACATTAATATAATCTTCGTCCTAAACAGAATTCGCGCTTCTTAGCCATTGTATGGTTGAATACAACTTTTTTTCTTACAAACAGAAATTATTTGAGCTTCTTAGCCATTCTTTTTTTAGGGTGGTTGACATTTTTTATATTTTTTGTCAAACAACCATTAACCACACCATGACACAATCTAATGCCTCTCAAGGTCCAATTAGCTAGTCGTTCTTTAGCCAGTTGGTGAGGCAAACTAACTTGTTCACATTCTATGACAGTAAAGCTGACCGATTCTTCTGCACAATGTATCCTGCGAGTGAAGCTGGTTTGGCGCATTGCACTTGAACGCTCCTCGCCGACCAATGCATAGTTCGCGTTGCGGTGGTACTTTAGGCGGGTATTACTACTGTGAAACGATAACGTCTTCCCACAGAGTGTACATATCACCTTGGTTTTATTGAATGTTCGATCTTTGTTTTTTTGGAACACAATCTTCCCGTCCAGAAGGTTCTCAGGTTCATCAGAATTATCCATGTTGTTTGTTTGATTGAATGGCAGCTGCCGTCTGACTACATTAGAGCGGCGACTAGTGCAGAGTGGTCGGAATTGTGGGTATATGGGAAGGTCCTTCTGCGCATGCGTTAAATGCGTTAAAAAAACAAAACAAATTAATCCTGTAATTTATTCAAAACGCGTTAACGCATTATTTTGCACAGCTCGAATATATATATATATATATATATATATATATATATATATATATATAAAAAAAAATACTATGGAAATAAACCTCAATGTTAAATATTTTTACACATTTCATTGACACTAAATTGAGTAAAATTAACTCTGAAAAGTTGACACTGGCCATAGAGTCAATTTAACTCTAATTTTGATTGGAATCAAATGTTATCTGAAACGGAGTTAATTTAAACACCCTTAGTGTTGAATTGACACTCTGTTTTTTATTGTGTACAAGTACTGTACGTCAGTAAAAAAATGTAGGTACTTTATTTTACAATTTCCATTTAATGCTACTTTAAACCTCTACTTCAATACTTACATTTAGTATTTTGTACTTCATTTGATAACTCTTACGCTCCCATCTAGAGGGTAGGAGCGCAGCATAAGTGTTAAAATTTGTTACCCCCCCAGTCCCCAAACACAATCAAAACAAATTATTTAGTCACAAGTGAATTCATTATTTACACAAAACAGTGAAACACAAAAAAAAGGTGAGTAAACTTATATCATTTTCATTAACTTAAATTACTACTACTACACATTTCCAATAGAATCAAATGTTATTTTTCCATACCAGTAGTACTTTGGTTAAGCCGCTGGGTGAACGCCGTGTTCTCTTTGTCTTCCTGCTGAGACGCCTGTGTCCACACAGGTTTTTTCACTTTAATTAATGAATAAGTGATCTTTATTTCTTTTTTTCTCTCTTCAGCGGTGCACCAATTGCATAGCTCAGCTGGGAACGGCAACCAAAAATGAAACTTAAATTCCAGCTGGTTCCTCTACGTTATTGTGGCTTAAAAACTCTGAGTTTCACGAGTTAATGTAATGGGTTTGTGTCAGCATCACGTTGAGACAACAATATAAATTATATGGGTAGAAAAAAAAGCCACTGAGCCACTGATATCCTCGGTGCGCGTCACCTAAATGAGTAATTTGTTTGCCATAACACCAGATCTGCTTTAAGGTAACACCCATATTATCTGATGATCGTCCAAACATAGAATAAAAGCTGTATACTTAATACCAGGCTTCATAAAATGATGCTCCTCTTCACACAGGGAGCTACAAAATCTCACGATACATGGCCTCATTCATTCTTTCCTTTACACGGATCATTCGTTCTGGTCCCATTGCAGCCCCAAAGCATGATGTTTCCACCCCCATGCTCCACAGTAGGTATGGTGGTCTTTGGATGCAACTCTGCATGGAGGAATGGGCCAAAATACCAGCAACATTGTGTGAAAAGCTTGAGAAGTTACAGAAAACGTTTGACCTCTGTCATTGCCATCAAAGGGAATATAACAGAGTATTGAGATGAACCTTTGTTATTGACAAAACACTTATTTTCCACCATAATTTGCAAATAAATTCTTTAAAAATCAGATTTCCTGTAATTTCTGTGATGAAAATGAAAGGCCTCATCTTTTTAAGTGGGAGAACTTGCACAATTGGTGGCTGACTAAATACTTTCTTGCCCCACTAAGGGATGGCACAGCAAAAAACACATCAAGCATTCTAAACAATCTCTTCATTGACTGGCA
Organism: Platichthys flesus; assembly: GCF_949316205.1. Lineage (NCBI taxonomy): Eukaryota > Metazoa > Chordata > Actinopteri > Pleuronectiformes > Pleuronectidae > Platichthys > Platichthys flesus. The sequence goes on from NC_084952.1 coordinate 24,013,443, forward strand.
GAGCTGGCGTCTCTAGATATGAGGGAGATGGGAACCTCTTACTTATGGTTTTAGCCACTTTAACTCAGCTTTTGAATGGACGTTTATTCTGACATAAGCTGGCAAGGAACCATCATTTGTAGTGATGATGTACAGCTGTTCATTCCAGAAGATTATTAAGCTGAGATCACAAATGCTAATAGACATGCATTAATTTCTTCTTTATATGGGCTGAATGTCAAAAGTTTGCTAAAAAATGAGTTTGACAGTTGGATTGCAACACAGTTAAGGGCAAAGACAGGCTGAGAAGAAGAAAGGGAAAAGTGAAAATCCAAGCACAAGAATGACATAAGAGATGGGAAATAGACTGAGGATAAAGGCAAAAAATCACAGAGGGCTAGAGGGAAGTGGCAGAGAGCAATGGACAAGTTTGAGATAGATGGACTGAGACTCAACTGAAAAAAAGAAAAAATAAGGAAGGCAGATTTGCTGGTGTAGTCCAGTATGGAAGAAAAGTATGCACTCGTGCATCAGGGAATCAATCCCTGAGCTGCCTAATAAGGTCCCCAGTTAATAGACATGACACTCTGTAAAGAGAGGGAGGCTCAAGAATGACTGAAACACTGAATAATACAAGAGCAGCCGCAGAGTGCCACTGCTTGAGGGAGGATATCAGGACATGGAGGAAATCTCTGCCAGAGGTAAATTAAGTTTAAGCTCTAACTCCACTAAGATAATTCACTGGTTTATTTAGGTTCAATAAGATGAAGGTATTGTGCTAATGGGCTTCCCTCTGTGTTGTTACCTTGCCATGGTGGGGAGGCTTATGTACTTCCGTGACCCTGGAGGCTATACCGGCGGGGGTTATACCCCTGGCAGGTCTTACCAAGCCGGGCAGGTTTTAGGGTAGAGGTCCGACTAAAGGCAACACCTGGTCCTCCAGGTTGGGGGTTAGGCGTGGGGCTAACAACCCCACCCCATAAAACAATACCTGATACAGAAACGCAAACAAGAGTAAACCAAGATATCCCGCCCCGGAGTGAAGATTGACCTCTGTCAGAAGGATTTATGAAGTAGGGTGGTGAAAGCCAGAAGCACCTGGAAGCCATGTTGAAAACCATCCTCTCAACCGGTGTTACAACCACCATCGGTACATGGAACGTAAGGACCATGTTCAAAGCTTGAAAGACCGCACAAGTTGCCACCGAGATGAAGAAGTACAACCTTGCCATACTCGGACTTAGTGAATCAAGATAAACGGGTTCTGGACAGAAGAGGCTTGTCACAGGAGAGCTGCTGCTGTACTCAGGCCATGAGGAGGACAACGCACACCACACCCAGGGAGTCGCTTTGATGCTATCCAAGGCTGCTCAGAGAGCACTCATGGGATGGGAGGCACATAGCTCGAGAGCAATAGCAGCTACATTCAAAACAAAGAAGGAAAGAATAAACATGAACATCATTCAGTGCTGTGCCCCAACCAACGATAGTGACGAAGAGAGCAAGGACGAATTCTATAGCAGAATACAGACCACCATCCAGAGATACTCAGAAAGAGACATTACCATCTTAATGGGAGACATTAATGCAAAAATAGGAAGTAACAACAGAGGCTATGAGAGGATAATGGGGCAGCATGGTCTAGGCGAGATGAACGTAAATGGAGAGAGATTCGCAGAACTATGTGCAAATAACAACCTTGTCATAGGAGGAAGTGTCTTCCCCCACAGGCGAGTACACAAAGCCACATGGGTATCACCGGACCTCTCCACTGAGAACCAAATAGACCATGTATGTGTCACAAAAAAGTTTAGGTGGTCCCTCTTAGATGTACGAGTCAGAAGAGGAGCTGACGTAGCATCAGACCACCATCTTCTCGTTGCCAAAGTCCAATTAAAGTTGAGGAGAAACTGGACAGGTGAGAAGAACCGGAGAAAGAAATTTAACACAGCACTTTTAGGAGATCCAGCAGCAGCAGAAACATTCAAGATCAAACTAAAGAACAAGTTTCATGCCCTGCAAGAGCTATATGAAGAAGGTGAGGAAAGAAACATAAATGGGATGTGGAAGGTAGTAAAGGAAGCCGTAATTACAACCTGCAATGTAGCACTGGGACCACAGAAAGATAACCAGAAGGCTTGGATATCAGCAGAGTCAATTAAGAAGGTGAAGGAGAGGAAAGAAAAGAAGGCAGCTCTAAACAGCAGTCGTACAAGAGCAGAGAAAGTAAAGGCACAAACAGAGTACAGGGAAGCAAATAAGATCGTGAAAAAAAGCTTGAAGACCGACAAGAGGAACTATATAGAGGCCCTTGCATTAGAAGCAGAAGAAGCAGCCAGACATGGGAATCTGAAGGACCTGTATGACACCACCAAAAAGCTGGCAGGAAAGACCAGTAAACCTCAAAGACCAGTAAAGGACAAAGAGGGAAAGCCAATAATGGGGGAGGAAGGACAGAAGAAAAGATGGTTGGAGCATTTCAAGGAACTTCTCAATAGACCAGCCCCACAAGACCCACCACACATCCAACAAGCAGAAAGGGATCTGCCAATAGACCTCAGCGTACCAAGAAGGGAGGAAATCAGGAAAGCCATTAAAAAACTTAGAAACGGCAAGGCTGCGGGACCAGGTAGCATCCCAGCCGAGGCACTGAAGACGAACGCAGAGACCATGGGAGAGATGCTCCACCCTCTCTTCAAGAAGATGTGGGAAGAGGAAAACATCCTGTGCGAATGGAAGGAGGGCTATCTTGTGAAGATGCCAAAGAAAGGGGACCTGAGCAACTGTGGAAATTATCGGGGGATCATGCTACTCTCCATCCCAGGAAAGGTCTTCTACAGGATCTTACTGGACAGGATGAAGGATGTGATTGACCCCCAGCTTAGAGACCAGCAGGCTGGCCTCCGCAAAGACAGATCGTTTACAGACCAGATTGCTACACTGCGCATCATCCTGGAACAGTCACTCGAGTGGAATTCACAGCTATTCATCAACTTCATCGACTACGAGAAGGCCTTCGACAGTGTGGACAGGGAGATCCTCTGGAAGCTTCTCAGGCACTATGGAGTGCCAGAGAAACTAACTAACATTATCAGAAACACCTATGAGGGAATGACCTGCAGAGTGATCCACGAGGGATAACCTACCAATGCCTTCAGTGTACAAACTGGAGTGAGACAGGGGTGCCTACTATCGCCATTCCTGTTCCTGCTGGCAATGGATTGGGTAACGAAGCAATCCACAGCAGGAAGAAAAAACGGCATACAGTGGACAATGTGGGCGCAGCTCGATGAGCTGGACTTTGCAGATGACTTGGCCCTTCTCTCTCATACCCAGCAGCAGATGCAGGAAAAGACCAGCACCATCGCAACCAACTCCGCTCGCCTCGGTCTCAACATCCACAGAGGGAAGAGCAAAGTCATGAGAGTCAACTCTGCCAACACTGCACCCATCATGCTGGAAGGCGAAGCTCTGGAGGAGATTGAGGAGTTCACCTACCTTGGCAGCATTGTCAACAAGCAGGGTGGAACAGATGCAGATGTGAGAGTCAGGATTGGCAAGGCCAGAGTTGCGTACCTCCAACAAAAAAACATCTGGAGCGCAAAAGACCTGGCCATCACAACAAAGATCAAGATCTTTAACAGCAATGTGAAGTCAGTCCTACTCTACGGTGCTGAGACATGGAGGACTACGGTGAATACAACAAATAGAATCCAGTCATTCATCAATACCTGTCTGCGACGAATCCTCCAGATCCACTGGCCTAACACCATCAGCAACAAAGAACTGTGGGAACGTACCAGCCAAAAGCCAGCGGACGAAGAGATCCTCCAACGACGTTGGAGATGGATAGAACATACTCTCCGTAAACCAGCCACAAACACCACAAGACAGTCCCTCAAGTGGAATCCCCAAGGGAAAAGAAAGAGGGGTCGGCCGCGAAACACCTGGCGTAGAGACTTGGAGGCAGACGCCAAGAAAGTGGTCTACACCTGGGGACAGCTTGAGATGTTGGCCCAGGACCGGGATGCATGGAGAACTCTTGTTTGCGGCCTAAGCCCCAGAAGGGGTAGTAGGCGATGATGATGATGATTGTGCTAATGAAGGGACAAAAGATTTTGGTATACACTTCAGAGAAAATGGAGAAGCTGCTCCTCTGTGAAAGAAGGAAGGTGCTTGAGGAAGCATAATGCTAGAATCCAACAGAAATTAAAATCCACATTTTTGTCACTGTGACAGCTCTGCAAGTAACATTTCCTGTCTGTCTTGAGAAATATGATTTATGGAGGGTTCATACGATAAAGACAATCCCAAATCCCAATCACTGCACCTTAACACCACACGTGCCCAATAATTTATTGTTCTACTTTTTATATTGATGTTTATGTCCGATGCACCAACCACACCAAGGCAATTTCCTGCATTTGAAAATATACTTGGCAATTGAAAATAATTCTGATTCTTTTCCTGTCTGCACTGTTTAACTTTATACAGTGCAGCTCTGACTTAACGTGATGCATGCTGGTTCTAACACAGTGCTTGCTGTTTAGAAATGATATCCGACCTCATTCGGCACTGGATCGTCACGTGTCCTTAAAATGTCATCGGAACGAACCCGCTGCGGTCAAACCGTACAGTTGCTGTACAGCTGCAGCACCTTGGGGACGTCACAACTCTGCTGTGTATATTACTTAACTATATATTGTGTGAAGCTATATAACAACTTTCAGTGTACATGTTTGTTTCTGGTTTGCTTCCAGTAATTTCATGTGTGCCTTAAAGAAAGTTCTTCTTTCAAATCATAATGTTGGCCCTGTAATACTCACTATTTGATACCGTTTATCTGATTATAAAGAAAAGAATGCACCCATCATTAGCGCTTGCCGTCTGTACTACGAAATTTGCATTCAGTTAGGCAGTAACGTTATCCTTCCTCCTCAGCATGATGTGTCATTAGCATGGCCATATAGCGACACAATGGGGATTTTTCCTCTGCCTAGTCTCTAAAACACAACAGCATTAATCCCACTGTCTCATGAAAACCTTGAAAATTCAGCCACACAGAAACTATGGGTTCCTGTGACTGAGGGCAAGAGTGATCGTCCTCCATCCAGAAGTTCTGAAGTCGATCCCAGTCTTCCCTATCTGCATGCTGAAGTGTCCTTGGACAAGATGCTGAACCCTGAACTCCAAAGTAAATTTTCATGACTGCTGTCCTCACACACGAAGGAAGAGTGGTTTTACTCTTCAAAAAAATATATTTAAAGATTTCTACTTTCAATGTATTCAAAAGAATACAACATGGTTAAGATGACAACATACTATACAGGGTGTCTGGATGCAGTAAAATAAAAAACCTAACAAAAGCTGTGACTTTTGAAGGATGAACATTGAACATTCCTGACTTTTATTATGCATATCAGTGACAGGCCTGGGACCAGGAGGATTTGTTTATGCATTGGATAAAATGTCATATATCAGTTACAACACTTAAAAGACAGCACAAACGGACCCCCAAACAAGAGCAGGAAAGCCACCTCGATCGTGAGTGACACCAGCCACCCCGCACAAGGTCTGTTCAGCCTCCTACCCTCTGGAAGAAGGTACAGGAGCCTCCGTTGCGGCACCACCAGACTCGGAAATAGTTTCATACACCAAGCTGTCAGGAAGCTAAATTCTCTCCCCTCACTCCCCCCAGCCATACCTCTAGTCTGACTGGAGGCTGAAATGCCCCCCAAAAAAACTAAAAACACTCGGGACTCTGCAACAAACTGTCTCTTGTACTTCTTGTACTGTTTGCACTTTATCACTTAATCACTGCGTTTAAACGTTAGAGAACCTTATGCTGCTGTACAAAAAAAATGTCTGTATGTTTACTTCTGCAACAAGCTGTCTCTTGTACTGTTTGCACTTTATCACTACGTTTACACTTTTAGAGAACCTTATGCTGCTGTACTTAAAAAAAATCGATATGTTTCCAGAAGAGGAGCAGCAGCGATGCTAACAGCTGGCGCTCACGGTTCTTACGGTTCTTCAAAAAAATCGGCATCGTCTGTGTTTTGTTATTGTAGTATCGAAAGGTATCGTAAGTATCGGTTCTCGTGACATCCCTAGTCTCAAGGACATAAAAACCTGGATGACCTTCAATTTTCTCTTATTAAACTCAGACAAAACAGAGGTTATACTACTTGGCCCCAAACACCTTAGAGATACATTATCTAATGATATAGCTGCGCTAGACGACATTACCCTTGCTTCCAGCGAAACAGTCAGGAACTTGGGAGTGATCTTCGATCCCGATTTATCCTTTAATAGTCGCTTAAAACAAATTTCTAAGACCGCCTTTTTCCACTTGCGTAATATCTCAAAAATCCTTTAGCAAAAAGATGCAGAAAAACTAGTCCACGCCTTTGTTACATCGAGACTGGACTATTGTAATTCATTATAATTAGGCTCCAGCAGTAAGTCGTTAAACACTCTACAGCTTCTCCAAATACAAGCTGTAGAGTCTTTAAGCATCTCTGTTGTCGAATTCGATTCATGCTGCTAGTTAGCTTATCCAGGTGTTTCCAAGGCTTGCAAGAATGAAATGGCTGCCGTACACCGATAGACTGTCTAAAAAGTGGGTGGGTCCATCCATGGGTGGGTCGAGTGGTAGTGGGGGAGTGCATAGATCTATGGGGGCATGGGCATGTTGCGACTATGACGTCTATTTCGGTCGTAATTCCATTGGACGCACTTTAGCACATAGTTTCTGAAATAGAGGAACCACAACAAATCGCGCGAGTTGTTTTTTTCCAGAGTTTTTGGGAAGGTAGACATGCCTGATACCCAAAATAATGTGAAGAAGCACTACAAAAATCGAATTTTCATAATATGTCCCCTTTAAATGTTTCTTAAAACTTCTACTTTTAACCAATTCTTTTCTATTTCTTAAAATATATATTTGGAATTAGTTTTCAGTTTGTTTCTTTTTCCTTTTGCTATTTGCCTCAATGCAAACAACTACAGCTGTTCGAAACCAATGTCCCTGTTTATCGACCGAGATGTAAAAGACCTTCAATCCCATCGTGGTCACTAAAATATGTTGGCGAAACTACTGTTTCTGTGTCATAACATGTTTTTATATAGATATGGTGCCCTTCTGAGTTGTTGCTTGGGTGACATGATGGATATATCCTTTGTCCACGATAAAGTTAGTGTTGTGCAATAGTAGGAGTAGATTTGACGTTGGCTAATTATTAATAATCATGAAATATGATTATTAAAATAAAAATGATTTATTAAAAATAATTAAAAACTATTTAGCTATTAATTAAGAATAGTAAAACAATTAATTAGAAATTATATGGTTATCCATAATAATAGTTAAAATAATTAATTAAAACAATAAAATTATCAATTAAGAATAATACGATCTGTAATCATTGCTTATTCTCGCGGGGCACCACCCTGGGATCAACAATCCCTGTTGGTTACAGGGACCAACAATTCAATCTTTAAATATCAGTCTCAAATGATATAAGTTATATTAATAATCTCAATATTTAATATTAATGATTATATAATAAACAATGAAGGGTTTTAAGTTCGAGCACAGGCTATAGTAATCCAGCTGTATTCACATACATATGCACAAATAATCACAGAAATACGAATACTTTAATTACAAAAGTATTTATTAAAAAGGGGAAACAAAGTCAATGTTATTTCAATGATTCTTCATTTAACATACTCCAATATTTCCAGGATGGCAAAAGCAGCAGCATTTATTACAATTAAGACCACGCATGTTATACGGGGTATCTATGCGTGTGTGTGGTCGTGTGTGTGTCTGCCTGTCTGTGTCTCTCTGTGTGTGTGTGTGTGTGTGTAAGAAAGAAAAGGGGGAGTGGCTATGGTGTAATGACGAGGTCACGTGGTGATGTCCTCTGGCCGAATTCAAGGTGATGTTACATTCACGTACTTCCAAGATGGAGGTTGCCTAAGTGAAGCCATGTTGCGAAAAGCAAGATGGCTGCCGGTCAGACTTTAAACAAAGGAATTTTTAAGACAAAGAGATTTCTTATCTCGTGGTTTTGGCGCTGAATGGCGTCGAGATGCATAAAGGCTCTTTAAATCTAGATTTCTCCATGTAACATGAAACATGTGAAAGGAGGTCGGGAAGTGTGTAAAGACAGGTTTAGGAGAAAAGAGAGAGGGAGAGATAGAGAGAGATCAGGAAAGCTCTCAAAACATCGTCAGAGACAAACTTCCAGCGAAGCAGGCAGTCCAGTTACGTGAGATTTATTTTTTAACAGATGTAAATCTCCGCACAATATCTCTGATGGTAACACGTAAAAAGGAAGCGCCGGTTTGTTACCGCGCGCTTCTCAGAACATGGTAGACAAATGAACCGGATGTAACGTCTCCAGTTCGTTGCACGGCTAAAAACAGATCAGCGATCTACAACAAAACACACTCAAATAAAATGACACGCTAAGTATTTAAACTAGTCTCTGCTCAGACAATAAAGCCTCTTACTGTGACCTCCGCGGTGTTGCTTGCGCGTGGGGCGCGGATTTCCGGAAGTCCAGTGAATGTCTTGTTGAACCTCAGGATGCGTGCGGACGGGCGGATTCCTGGAAAACAAATGAGTGAAGTCCTGGCCTCTTAAGCGGTGCTCCGGTGGGTCTCGTGGTTGCAACGGAGGTCAGCGCTGGGCCGAATTTCTCTGGCTCTTGGAACGGAATTCTGCCTCGTCTCTTCTGCAGGGATGACCAGCGGTGGCACAGTTGTTTTGGAGATCGTGGAAAAGACAGTCTCTGAGCTCGGCCTGCGAGCGAGTTCCTGTGCGCGGCCTTTTCAAGTTAAAAACAAAACAGTCTTTCAAAATAAGATTCAACTCAAGATAAAAAAAAATGAAAGAAATAAAATAAACTATGGTTGCCCCCGTTAGGAGCTGGAACATCTGGAGGACCCCGAAGGGCCCTGGTTGAAGTCCTTAGCAGGGAGAATGGGTGTGGAGGATGCTGCTGCTTTAATAGTATTTTATTATTATTCAATTATACTGGCATATTATATTATATAGATAGAACAAGATATTTACAGTTGGTTTATTAAAAATGCTTTTCAGTAAAAGTCAATAACAATAACAAATGATAATTTTATTCAAAATGTATTTATTCAAAATGCTTGAGTCAACAATTCCTGTAATGAATGAACAGCACAATGAAAGAAATAATGTCGCATCTTAACATCCTTCACTTCACTATCAATAACTCTGAACTCGAAATAACACTCACTTAGCCTCAGTTATGAACAAAATAAAGTCTGTTTTGTAGGGCTATTGGGGGGGAATTAACCAATGAGCTGATTTACAATCATTGAAAATAATTAAAATAAATAACAATGAGCTAATTTACAATCAGGTAGCCTATTGGAGAAAATAAACCCTCTTGTATAGTCAAAAAAATAACTTAAAATAAACAAAAAAAAATAATAAATATCAACACACCATCTTAACCTCCCTGCTTAATCCTCGTCTCCCTCTTCATCTGTTTTGTCCTCCTCTTCGTCTGGTTTTTCTTCCTCGTCCTTCTTTGCCCATTTGTATTTTGCTGTAGAGCTGATCTTCTTCAGCAGTGTCTTGTGGCCCAACATGTACGTGTGAAAGTCCTTGCATGACATATCTTTGAGATTGTATTGCACAAATAGGATCCCTTTCAAAGATGGAACTGAGAGCTGGTTCCTCTCCTTTGTCCACTGGCTCTGCATCAGTGAAAACACTCTCTCCACATTTGCATTATGTGGAGAAAGTGCGAAGACAAACTGTGCCATCCTCAGCAGCTCCGAATAGCATCCGATGCTTTTGGCCTTCTCGAAGTACTTGACCCACCTCTGGTGAACCTGCAGGCCCATGAATGCTTCATCCTCACTGCAGCTTTCCACAAATTTCTTTAAATTGGACACTTGGTCAAAGCATTTCACATCGTCAATTGCCACCCCTTTCTCCTCAAGGTACTTGATGCAGGCCTCTACATCATCCCACTTCGGTGCCTCGCTCATGTCCATCCACATGAAAGGTGTGAATTCTTCCATGGGCGCCATCCATTTCTCCAGGTACTCCAAGCATGAGCTATACATACATAGCACATCCGCCATGAACTTGTCACATCCCTCTCCAAGTCCTTCTCTGCGGTGTGCAGCAAGCAGTCCCTTGACTTTCAGGGACATGAAATTATTGGTCTTCCGTTCAATAACAACGTTGTGGATGCTGCTCAATATTTTCTTGATTTCCATGATGGAGTTGTCCTCCCTTTCCATCTCCTGAATGTGGCAGTGGAAGATGGACGTGAGGGAGTGCATGTGCCACAAATACACCTCAGTAAAAGGGTTTTCAAAAAAAACCTTGATCATCAGAGGTGGCTTTTCTTGGGATAAAAAGAATGCTTTTAGAGCAGGGAACATCTGCAGCATCCTCTCTATTCCTGGGAATAGAGAGAGCCACCTGGTCTTGCTGTGTGACAGCATCCTCCTGTATTCCACATCCACAAAATCGCAGTACTCTTTGAGGGACTCTGTGCGCACAGTGTATATGTGGAAGTACTGGTAGATTTTGAAAATGATATTTTCAATGTCCACATTAAGCCTATCTGCCCCGTGATGGACACAGTTGTTAAGGATATGTGCTGGGCATCCCACGCCAATCAATGTTTTGTTTTGTAGCAGCCTCTTTAAATGTGCAAACACATTATTTCCCCCTTCGTCACGCCGAGTTCCACCAAAATTGGTGTTGCAATTGTCGCCGGTAAATGTGACGCATTTGGAGGCCAAATTGTTTTTCGTCAATGTTTGCATTAAGTAATTGGCGATGGTCGTTGCAGTCTCGTTGGGTGTATCTTGCACTTCAATTAGTTTACTCTGAACACCACCCGCCTTCCAATAAAAATACTGAATAATGATGCGGAAGATTTTCACTGCACCATGATTGCTCCCATCAGTACTTACACCACAATAAGGGATGTCTTTTAGTGCTTTGTGCGCCACTTCTACAGAATGCGGTGCCAGTACTCTATCAACAATAGCCTCGGTCTTAGTTCGGGCACAACTAAACTTTTTAGCAGTGTCTGAATCGGGGAGGGTCTTTTTGAGCAATGCACTAGTGCAGTCCATGGATCTGTAACTGTTGTGGTGTTTCACTGTGTGAAATGACCATGCAGCCTCCGCTGCATTCACTGCATCCTCGTTCCCTGGTCTGAGAAAGTACTGTGTGATCGAGCTAGCACTACCCTCGCCTCGGACAGCTGTTTTGTGCTTCTCGGTGTCCAGGTGGATTTTCAGATCTCTTGCACCTCCATTGGACACCGAGACATATGTGCCTGCTTTGCACACTGTGCACAAGGCTTCCCATTTGTCTCGACCCGGTCTGAAAGCCGGGAAACTCTTTAGTAATTCGTCGGTAAACGAGCACTTGCGCTTCGGCATGTTGCTTGCGTATGACTGACAGTCACGTTGTCTACGTTCTGATTAATAGGGCTGACAGCATAGGGGCGGGGATTAGGCTATGTCGCACGCAGCGCCGTGGGCAGTGCCCTAGTGCATGTAAATGTAATGGTCCAAAGAAGGTCATTTTAAAAACCAGGACATTTCCTCACTTTCTAAAAATAACCCGGGACACCCGGGACAGGACGTGAAATACGGACATGTCCCGGGAAATACGGACGTATGGTCACCCTACCTTTAGAGCTGTAACATCTCGAAGACCTCGAAGGGCCCTGGTCGAGGTCCTCAGCAGGGAGAATGGGTGATAAAACTAAAGTTAAAGTTGCCCCTTTTAGAGCTGGAACATCTGGTAGACCCCGAAGGGCCCTGGTCGAAGTCCTCAGCAGGGAGAATGGCAGCGATTATTTGGAGTCCCAGGGCTTTTAAATTACCTGAGAGGTCCTCCTCCTTGAGGAGTTGGTCATAGGATGATGCTGGCTTTAAGCCAATTGAGTGTCAGAGTTGGACCTCAGTGGGCGGGGCTTGGAACTCAGCGGGGGTCCTAAAGGCTCCCCATGACATTTTCCAACCACCAGGGGGAGATTCTTAGGCCTGCTGGAGAACGTTTTCCCTCCAAAAGTTTACAACCCTTTGTCTCACCATCGGCTCCAGTGTCTGGTGCTCAGCCTCTGGACTCTGGCCCAACATTAGACTTATTAGAAGATTTGAAAATATTATCCAAATCTCCTATTACAGCAACTTTGGTACTTATTGGATCTAACCAATCAATTAAGTTGGTCAGATTGTTTTTTAATAGAGACATAGGATATGATGGCGGATAAATAACTGCTATCAATATCCTGGATGTTATGTAGCTGTACACTGAACATTCCAAACTCAAATGTAGTACTTTGATGACCATGTATGGTAAAGTATATCTAAACTATACATGCCAACTTCACAATGTTGTTGTTCTTGTACGTTTGCCAATGTGTGGTTACTGCTACTATAAGACAAGGCACGTGGCTGGTTTTGAAAGCTGTAAGATGCTTTACAGATTCGCTTGAGAAAGCATCTGGCAGCCATGTTTCTGTAACAGCAATACAATTAAACTGCAAATGCTTTGTACACGACATCAAATCTGTAAGATGTCGGTTTAAACTTTGTACATTCATCAAAAACAATGTGAAACTATGTGTGTTTGTATTTGTAAAGGTTGGCCTTGAAATACTTTCAACCGAAAAGGGAGGCATATTTATATATATTATTTATAATTGCATCTTTGACGTCATCCTTGCAATATATGACCCGGTCTTCAAAATCCTTTATAACCAACCCTGACAAACTTCTAACACGGCTTAATGCCACATATGCCTGTCCAGGTGCAAAGATTATTTTTAGACCCACTACAGCCTCATCAACAGTTAAACCCTGTACTTTATGTACAGTACAAGCAAGTTTCAATGGAAATTGCCGGCACAAACCGTCCTTAGTAGTTACCACATTTTCTCAGTGGGTAGTGGGTACTAGCATCTGCAGGTGGACTCGGCCCAGGTAATCCAATAAAAAATCCACAGCAAAAACGGAAAAATCCCAAAAATATGGGAATAAGTAGCTTTTGAAAAGATATAGAGTGGGTATGGAAAGTATTCAGACCCGTTTAAATGTTTCACTCTTTGTTTCATCGCAGCCATTTGCTAAAATCAAAAAAGTTAATTTTATTTATCATTAATGTACACTCAGCACCCCATCTTGACAGAAAAAAACAGAAATCTAGAAATTTTTGCAAATTATAAAAAAAAAAAATGAAATATCACATGGTCATAATTATTCAGACCCTTTGCTGTGACACTCATATTGAACTCACATGATGTCCATTTCTTCTGATCCTCCATGATATGGTTCTACTCCTTCATTGGAGTCCAGCTGTGTTTAATTCAACTGATTGAACTTGATTAGGAAAGGCACACACCTGTCTATATAAGACCTTACAGCTCACAGTGCATGTCAGAGCAAATGAGAATCATGAGGTCGAAGGAACTGCCCAAGGAGCTCAGAGACAGAATTGTGGCAAGGCACAGCTCTGGCCAAGGTTACAAAATAATTTCTGCAGCACTCAAGGTTCCTAAGAGCACAGTGGCCTCCATAATCCTTAAATGGAAGAAGTTTGGGATGACCAGAACTCTTCCTAGACCTGGCCATCCAGCCAAACTGAGCAATCGTGGTAGAAGAGCCTTGGTGAGAGAGGTAAAGAAGAACCCAAACATCACTGTGGCTGAGCTCCAGAGATGCAGTAGGGAGATGGGAGAAAGTTCCACAAAGTCAACTATCACTGCAGCCCTCCACCAGTCGGGGCTTTATGGCAGAGTGGCCTGACGGAAGCCTCTCCTCAGTGCAAGACATATGAAAGCCTGCATAGAGTTTGCTAAAAAACCCATGAAGGACTCCCAGACTATGAGAAATACAATTCTCTGGTCTGATGAGACCAAAATTGAACTTTTTGAACCACAGTTCTTGGCTTGCCATGGCTATAAGTTAGGAGAATGATGCCAGTGAAAACCTGTCTAATAGGAAAAATGGCCTTAAAATTTAATTTCTCTCTGATTTCCAGCCTTGTGTTGATTAGTATGATCTGAAATCTTAATGTGATACTTATCTTAATTCCTTTCAACCTTCTAGAAATCATAGGTCATCAGATGTCATTTAATATCAAATGTAACAAATGTCCTGAAGTGACAAGCATGATGGATGCTTTAATGACAATGGTTTCCTTCACTTTTTAAGAGTCTTAAATACTATAGTGAAGTATTTAAATCCGTCAAATTAACTATGATCGTTGTAATTAACCTAAGATGTATGAAGAACAATGAAAGCTTATCAACACTAAAGATGATAATTTCTCTTACTTTGCAGAGCAACTAAATTATAAATACCAACTTTTTGCGAAATTAAAGGGGAAATTAATTTCCCCTTTAAACAAAGAACGATATTGGCACAGTCACTTTAACTACCAAGATTCTTTAAAGAAAACGTTTGCATCATAGAGCAGCGGAGTGTGTATATTAATATTATTAGGAATGGACTTTTAAAAAGTAAAATCCTGGAAGTTGGGCCTCTGGCCAATTTGTCTGTAGAGGAAGTTGGAAAAGATTATCCTTGGTTTGGATTGAGCTGGTGACACCCGTCACCAGCTCAATCCAAACCAAGGATTTAGGTTGTGATGAGTCATGTAAATCATTTGCTTATCCCGACACACAAATACAACTCAAATCCCTGTCTCAAGTGGGGTGCACTCTAATTTCCCTCTCGCCGCTGTTGTGTTTCTGCAATTAAGCTTGGAAGAAAATTAATAAACTGATGTCCTGCTTGGGACTACATCATAAGGTCAGCGTTAAAGAAAAAGTGTTGTAACATGTACACTGCATCAAAAAACAGCCTACCCAAAGAACTTGCTTTTAGAGTTGAGTTGTTTTTTGAGTTTTATACACCCAGTTTGTCCAGATGAATACTGATAAAATACAGAAAAAGATTTGTATTTTGACATTTTAGTTTGGTCCATGTCCCATCTGCTAAGGCGGAAGGGTTTATGACATATACTGTAGTCAGTCATCAAAGGACAATGAAGAAACTTAGGCTTCACTTTTAGAGAACTGTAATATCTTCTTCATATGAAGTCAATGGCTGTTTACGGAAAGTTCATTTTGCTTAGGAACCTTCCTAGCTAAGAGAAGATTTCAGAGGCCGCCACAATAAGAGCTCTTCAAATTGTCAAATTTGAGTAGCTTCAATGCTTCACTTAAGTATTTCCACCAGAATTACCGTTTTATTCTCCTGACACCATGCAGAACCGATGTCGATCCTAACATTTGTCTGAGCTCCTGATTTCTTCTCTTTTGAACATAGTTCACTATCATTACCATCATTTAATACTTGTGTGAAAGTTATTTTAATCTCCTGATTATGGAATGCACATTTCAGTCCTGTTTGTTTTGTTTTCATTTTCAATTAAATCTCTATAGTTGTATATTTCTGTGAGTTACTGATAAAATATGGTCTCTGTAAAAACTGCATCATTCTGTTTCAGGAAACTTTAACTGAGTATTGTATGTCAACAGTTATGTTGGCTTTGTTACTTGAAATTGAAAAGTGCAGGTGGCTGCAAAAAACAGACAACCAGTTTCAGAATTTAATCACAATCTCACATAATTCAAATTATATTTTTATAACCAATATTCACAAATCATTCTTTGTCTCATGGGCTCAGTAAGGTACTGTTAGATTAGACTTGGACCCCAAAGCAGAGACAAGCACACGTTGGTAAAAAATAAAAGGTTTCTTGTTTAGGAAACGATGAGAAGGCAGTGGAAGCAGGAAGGCTTGAAGGATGACCAACAGTGAGCAGAGGACAGGTTATCAGGGAAGACCAGACTTTTATTGTCAGGTTCATGAGCTGAGTGGAAACAGGTATGCTTTGTCTGCTGCTGCAGGAGAAAGCCACACACCTGAAGGAGACAAGAAACAGAAAGGGAGGGGGAGGAGAAGATAGCATACTCAAAACAGAATCATCACAGTTGCGTAATCTTCCCTAAACCCACATTAGGAGGAAGGAAAAAAAATCCTAAAAACTTGTAGAACAGGGGGTTCTTAATAACCTCAGAGAGGGATCCCTCTCCCAGGATGGCCAGAAGTGCAAAACATGCAACGAGTAGCAAAGCACATCAATATAATAACAATATTTGCAATATTGATGAGAAAAAAAACGAGTCCAAAATAAACAATGAGGTGTATCAATGTTTAAGTATTTGTACATAAAAAAATGTCCGACAAAGATGAAGGAAGCAATCTAGTTGCATTCATAATCCATTATCAGATGCCAACACGATCCGCAATTAAGATCAACAACCATGATCCACAATCACCTGCCACAATGACCACCATCCACGATCACGATCCGGCGTCCATCATCATTCTCTCACAATTAGGCTGAACATAAATCACAGATGCCTTTGCCATCTGATCACTCAGCATTACTCTGAGGGTGTCAGTTGATGTTAATGTAAAGTAAAATAACAAACACAGAATTGATGTTACTCTGATTAACTCTTGTTAACACAAACACCAGTAGAAGGCAACCCAACGCTGTCTTCATATACCTTAATGCAGTGCTCTTGCTCACTTTCTTCATATCTCTCTCTTAAACCACAGCAACACTTAACCACATGTACTCTTTAACCTCTGTTATTGGGCCACAGTGACCTCTAGCTTGCCTTGTTGCTGAGGTTGAGGCAGGAGTGAATTGTCTAAAAGCTGAACATGTCTGTGGTATTCCCCCATTTCTGCTGAGACACTGGATTCCTCTAACGCCGGGTTCACACCGGACGCGGAAGCGACGCCGAAGCGAGGCGTGAGCGCTAATCCCTAGCGCGCCGGCGCTTGGCGGTTCACACCGGGCGCGGTAGCGACGCCGAAGCGCCGCTGTTATCAGCCTGCAGTAAAAACGGCATTTAATCGTTTTTTTCAAGCATATACTTACTTGTTGCTCCAAAATTAACTGCATCAGCGTCCCAACATGTGTCCTTTTTAGTGTTGTCTTTATACAATATGTTCTGAGGATCATACATCTCGGTACTTCTCCACTTCAATTATTAATTTAATCCATGTTGACAAACTTCTCCGCTGTTTGCTCCGTTAAATGTCGGGTGTCGAGGATAAATTACGTATTCTCCCCTCAAACCTATGTGGAGAATACCTAGCCCCCCCCCCCCCCCCTCCCTCTCTTTTTATCTTTATGACTGCTTGTGTGGCTGTAGTGGATGGGCAGAGGGGGACATTAATAATGTGGTCAGTAAAAGTGGTAAAATTAAAACTCCTGGACAACAGAAGGTGAATACAAAGTATGGGATGCATATTTGATCATTTACATCATATAAAATGTGTCGTCAATATCATTTAAAATCATTTTTCAGTGCGTTTCCTGTCGCGATACGCTCGCGTCAAGCGAAAAAAATAGACTCCATACCGAAACGATCACTTCACGGCGGGAGGCAGCCGCGGCGCAACGCTACGCATCAGCGTCCGGTGTGTTCAGCACATCGATTTAACATGGGAGTGGATGGGAGCCAGAGGATTGGCGTGTCTGGTGTGAACCCGGCGTAATACCTCAAGAACAGAGATTTCTCCAGGTAAAACCAAATGCTTTAGGTAGGTTGCATACAGTATCAACATGTTTTCAACACATTTATGTCGCTCTTATACGGTCATTAAATGCTGTAAAGCAGTGGTCTACAACCTTTTTCAGGCCCAAGATCACTTTTAAATCCAGACGTAAGCTGAGATCTACCACCCTGATATCTTTCAAGAAA
Source organism: Platichthys flesus (assembly GCF_949316205.1). Classification (NCBI taxonomy): domain Eukaryota; kingdom Metazoa; phylum Chordata; class Actinopteri; order Pleuronectiformes; family Pleuronectidae; genus Platichthys; species Platichthys flesus. The sequence goes on from NC_084952.1 coordinate 24,031,247, forward strand.
CCCACTGAGGAGGGTCATATTTATACTTTTTTTGTATCTATTCAATGAACAATAGTCACATTAATATCAATTCATATTTACAGCATATTTTTCAGTGCATTATATTTAGCTTCAGTTCAACACTGCAGGACAATGTTTTTTACATGGCCATAAAAATTATTATTTCCTTGTGTTAAAGTAGTCCCTTGTACTCGAATAAATACAAATACTATACAGTTTGAAGCCGTTCATATTCTGCTCCTGCAAATATTTCACAATAAAAGCACCTTTTGTAACAAAAAATAATGATTTTCCGTCAACATAAACACTTTCTGAGTCAATTCATCTGTTCTAACGGGGCCTGGATTGTTATCAACATACCGGAAGATGAGCATCTTCATACCGTAGTATACTAGTATTTACTTTAGTACATAAACAGACTTGCAGTAGATAAACTAGCAGCTCCGCCGACTCTGAAATAAACAGGTTTACAGTAACAGTAGACAGGCCGTCGGTATAAGGTTATACTCTCCTGTGTGTTCCCTGTTCTCCTTTCTTTTCTGTCTGTCCCTCTAGTTCTGCCAACTCACCTGTGGTTCATCAGCTCCTCAACAACTCCTCTACTTGCTGCAGCATTTCAGCTCCGCCCATTCACCAAACGCCACCAGATTGTTCGGTCAGTGTGGTAACATCACAGCCACTTTAATGCTTTGTCTCTTTGCCTTGGCCTCAGATTCCAGATGAAATTCATCCAGCTGGATGGTTGGATTTCTTTACCTGCTTTGCACACCTGCTGAACCACCTGTCTAACCTTCTCTGTTCTTTAAAATCCTGTCATCTTTCTAGAACTACACTTCAGAGACTCCTTACCTTGTCTTACAGGACAATCAACAAGCTCACGAGTTACATTTAATGACAGCACAAACACACAAGGGAGGGAGGGAAAACTGAACACAGGTGAAACACATCTGGAAGGGGCATACAATCACAGAAGGCAAGGTGATTGTGTTTGTAAAGCACATTTCATACAGAGGTAGATTCAAGGTACTGTACATGGACATAAAAAAACAGACAGATTATGAAGAAATTAATTGAAAGTCAGAAAGCACAATTCAAAACAGTTACTGTAAGGAGCAAACTAGACAAGATATTGAAAAGGTCAGAAAGGATAAATCTGTACAATGATAATAACAATAATCGTAACAATTAAATTAGGAAACTAGACAAAAATAACAACCAGCAGACAAAAAGATAAATAAATTAAATAAAACAAGACATTTTAATAAAGTCCACAAAGTCAAAAAAGTTAATAAAGAGGGCCAGGTCATAACAGTTACTGGGTCAGTCTACTTGTTACATTTATTTAAATAAACTCATGTCTCCCTGGTTTATTTCCTGCTACCACTGGTAATTGTGACAGATGAATAAATATAATTTTTAAATGGTTGCATACAGTAGGATTTCATCATCCAATGTAATGTGCTAAATCAACAAATGATTGGATTACACTGTATAAAGTGGTGTTAAATTTCAGGAATGTTGTAAAAAAAAAACTGTTGTAACATCTTTTTTGGAACATCAAAAAACACATGTGTCCCCTTGGGAGAGGTGCTCACTTGCGACTCTGAAATGTCTCTGGGTTATTTACCCTCTTAAAAGTTAGTTTGTCTTAATTCTTGTTGAGCGTTAAATGGCTGCTGCACACTATAGGATTTTAGACTTTTGACCCATTTGACATGGTGACAATTTAAATGGTATAATCTTACGAACGCACTTGCTGGATGATTTGGCCAGAGTGTAAAACCACACACTTTCCATTTGTAGGCATCGTATCGTTCAAGCAGCAGTGTCTTGTCAAAGTCGGTGTTTGAAGAGAGTAGACGCGGACCCAGAACTTGCAGCATAACAGAATTTATTACACAGAAGTTTCACAAGTCAGACGGGCACCATGGTTTGCCCGGAGAAATCACACAGGCCGAATAGTGAAAATCCAACTTGACTCTGCAAGGCAAGGCGTTTTATAGAGCTGTTTACTACAAACCTAGATATAAAATGACATCACACAACCAGGCCTTCTGTCTTAATTTGGGAATGTGTCGTACCTTAGGATTTAAGAATCCGCTGAAAACCATCTCTCCTCATTATTCCATAGGCAGTCTAAGGATAGTTCAGACAAGGAGAAACACACTGAACACATCTGTAGATAATACTTAAAGGTTTGAACTTAAGATTTAAGGCGCCTTAAGATATTAACATGTCATTATGATCTATACCTATGCTAGAGAAAATCATAAGCTGCATATTAACATATCATTTTTGGTTTGTAACTGTGCTATGGATATCTATTAGCTACGGGAATATACTACATAGGAAAATTATTTCACAGATGCATTACCGCCACCGTTCATCAAACATATTGGATATTTACAATTTGAGTTCAGGCTCCGGCTCAATCAGTATTATTAAGATTACTTTGTAAACCCCTCACACTTCAGGATTATTTGGGCAGATTAGATATCAACACAGAGTGACCTCCAGTCGGGAACGCCCCCACTACTGTCGGAAGCAAATCGATTCTAAAAATGGCCTGATTATCCTCTTGTGTGCAGCTTGTTAAGCCCAATGAGCCAAATTGTTATTTGTGAATAAGGACTTTACAAAGAGATTTGTCTTAGATTGTCTTCCTTCCAATTCAAGCACTTTTACCTACGCTTCAAAGATAAATGTATAGACACACGTGAATATTTGTAGCTCCACTGGATTAAATGAAGGCTGCTCTTTGAACTGTTGATTGGTTGAATGTACTTATTGTAAGTCACTTTGGATAAAAGCATCAGCTAAACGAAATGTAATAATGTTATAGTGAATCTGAGTATTTCTGAAAATCCAGCGATTGTCTCCAACTAATTTTAATTTGCTCTGAATGGATACAGATACAATAAATTCAGTGAGCTACTGTTCTGCTGATGGAAGTACTTTGTTAATAAGAGGTCAGTGGAGACATTATAGATGTCTCTGAGTTGAAAGAAAGGCTACAGGAGCTTGGATAACAACCACAGCATCTCAGAATAAACAGAGCCACCAACAGATTCTGTTCTCTTTAGATCTTGCCACAATTTGAGTCTCGATATCAAGCAATCATGCTTTTTTTACTCCCCGTCTTTAAAGTTCCTTGTCAGTTTATTATGACAACTTTCCCATCCCTGCTCTTTTTTACACTGATAAACAAATCCTGCCTAATCTACTTAAAGGGGACACATTATGCCCCTTTTCACCACAGTTGATATGGTTCCTTGGGGTCTTAATGAAATGTCTGTAACATTTTTTGGTCAAAATAACACAAGGATCATTTAAAACAGCACCTTTTTACCCTGTCTAAAATAGCCCTCCTCAGAATGACCTCGCATTAGATCTGTGTGTTTACAGTTTATAATTGTATGTGTACATTTATTCATACAGGGCAAATATTCTGAGCGCACACACACACACACAGTGGAAGGGCTAAATGCGAAATGCATTTAAAATCCTGGGTATGAGTTCATTTTAAAGCAACGAGCTGCTGGTGACAGTCACCGTTGTGCAGCTCAGGGTGCGTGAAGCAAATCTGTACGGGTCACAAAAAGTAATAATGCGCAGCTCTCTCCCCCCCTCCTCCTCCTCCTCCTCCGCTTCGCCACCTGGGCATCACAGGAGAGGCTGTCCGCTGAGTGAGCACCTAAGCACGAGTACAATACAGCCGGAGACCGGGGGTCCTGGAACACGTTCCGGTGCTATTTTCTAACAAAGCTCAACAAACAGCTGTTTAAAGTTATACCTGCTGTTTCAACAGGGGCGACACACACAGAAGCAACGTCTCCGAGAGCATTGTTCCTCCACTCCGGACCCGAAATGGGATCTCTCCCCCCACCTCCCAGTTCGATGCTTCCCGGGTGGGGTTCCACAGGCAATACTGCTGTAAATACGTTCACAAGCAGCCAGAAAGTGCTGCAACTTTAAACACAAACTAACAGCAAGCTAGCGTTAGCTCGCTGCTGCTAACCGTAGCGGGACACACACAGGGGACACACAGGCTGGAGATTTGTCACAGATCGATAATGATCAAGGATGAAAATGAGACATACCCTGCAGACGTGGGGAACCCAGGGCCGGTGAGACGTGTCCGGCTGTCAGGTATGTGAAGTCAGCGGGAGCACTGCCAGCCTCGCAGTGACCCGCCCAGGTACAGCCGGGGTCCAACCCGACACCGAGCAGCCGTCTGCCCGATGCTGCTGCCGCCAACGCAGGCCGGCAAGCCGGGCACTGATTGCTATGAAGCTAAAGCCAATTAGCTTACATGTCACCGTCAATTACCGAAACAAGACACTCACTGGAACATGAGACACGCACTGTCAATTCTCCCCTGTCCGTGGGGAGATCAGTCAGGCGGTTGCTTCTAACCGTAAACAAACACCGACACGTCCCCCAGAAGCAAGCCGCTGACATGGAGCCAGCAGCCCGATGACATCACCCAGCGAGCCCGAGCTGAGGAGGGGGCTTTGGCTCGTGACTTACCCCGACTGCAGGCTCTGCTTCTCGGCCAGATCTCCGTTAGCGTCCCCCCTCGGCTAGCTTCCCAGCTAACACCCGCCGCCCCAAGCTGAGGAGGGTGCTGTGGCTCATAACTTAACCCGGTCTCCTCCTCCACCAGATCTCCGCCTACGGGGGGCCATGTAGACAGACTGTGACGTCAATTCTGGTTGTTATCCCATTCTACGCACTCTAGTGTATCTTGAAAACTCAGGTTATTCAACTAGGAATTTTCAGCTGATTTTACTGGCAAAATGTGCTTCATACATACAAATAATTAAGTACTTCATACAAAGACCAGTCTTGCTTGATGTTCATAGTAATCTGATGCAAAATGTTGCCTTAATTGTTCTTAGTAGATCAAACACTATTTTTGAGTTAAATATCATGGCAATTAAGTTGTTTAAGGCATAAACATTTATTTAAAGCACTTCACATGGTGTACAAAATTTTGAAATGCAACTTAACCCTTAAGTCTCTCACTCCGAAACAATTGGTGCCTTAAACAGTCTCGCAAACACAATACACATATGAAATTATTGTGTGAAAGGGCTGAACAATTTGTTTGTCGTCCAACATTTACATAAAATGTGCTTTATATCAGTTTAGAAATCCAAATTGTTCATCAAGATATCCCAAAATCACCAAATTTTGCCAATATGATATCCCTTAAAAATTATAAATGATATGTAATAATCGTCCAGCCTTGGGTGGCAGCCATTTGCTTTAGCTGATTGTACCATTTAAAGTGCAAGGAACTAATGTACAGCAACACAAATATAAATGTAGTCGTTTTCAGTATACCTGAGAAAGTGCATTAGAAGAGCCTGAGAAAGTGCAGTGTAAAACCAAAAACTATAGAACTAGACAAGACGAAGCTCACTAAACTCTCTTCCTTTATGATGTCTGTATGGCTTTTAAACATGTAAACTGACCTTGAAACAGTTAAACCTGTTGAACTTGAAAAGAGAGGTCACTACACCTATTGGCCTTTGACGTCATTTTGACTTTTAGGCATGCAAGATGACCTTGAGATATATGAACCTTTGAGGAAATGTTGAGGTTTACATCCTCCAGCTCTATAAAGATCTTCTGAAAAACCTAAAAGGTATATTTCAGTTTCTTAGTTCCAAGGTATATATATGTTTTGCAATAGTGCTTAAAAAGTGTTACCATAGAATGGTGTGCATTTAGGCATTCAATACATTTGGTTGTCAAAATAAAATGTAAAACATTAATATTTAAAATATGAATATTAAATCATAACTTTAATTGGTTAAAGTCCTCTCGGGGCACCACCCTTCAAAGAAGGTAAAATATAGCCAATTTATTGATTAAGATCAGTCTCATTTAGATCTAGTTCAATTAGAAATCTCACTATTTTACCATGAAAGATTATATAATGAACAATGAAGGTTATGGATTTCTTAACAGTGTAACGGTTGGCAAGATTCACTTAAGCAATATTAATGGCAGAACATTTGTGAAAGAAGAACATTTATTATGAACATAATAAAGTACAAAAACACAAATTACTAAACAATCAAACTAACTAACGACTAACTGACTGAATATGAGTGTGTGTGTGTCTGTGTGTAAATAAGGGGCCTCCCAAAATGGCTGACCAAATTTCACACCTTTGTAGAATGCTTTCAAAATGGTTGTTTATCCCCTAAGATAAGAGCCCCCCCCCCCCCCCCCCCTTCTTCTGAGGTTGCTTTACGGGGTAGGTTTAACTAGGTGGAGACTATGCGTGTGTCTGTGTAGATGTTAATCAGATAATTCAAGAGTCAGAGAGACCTATAAAGGAGGCCTGTGAAGGGCCTAACTAACAATTACTTTCAAATAACTTGTTTCCACAATATTACACCACATATCAAACTTATAAACACACACCGATCAAATAAACAGTCTTGCTTAGCGTAGTATAATTATTAAGCCCAGATTATGTTACCAGTCCGAGGGAAAGAGGAAAAAAAAGTTGCTGTTCAGTTTGCAGTTCTGTGAAGTCTCCTGGCTTTGTGGTTGTAGAGTTCTGCATTCGCGATTCTGTCGAGCCGTGTGCTCAGATGCTGGTTGAAGTTTTCCTGCAGGACATCGCGTCGCTACGAGGAGTTTTGTAGAGCTTGAAGGGCGAGGAGATCTCCTTGAGAAGGGTTGGCAGGGGAGCTGCACCTCTGACCTCCGGTTGTGGGTTGGATATAGAAGGAAGCTGGATCAGAGCTTGAGCAGCCTTCCGCCCTTGGAGAGATGGAAGAAGAGAGGCTGTTTCAGCCTTCCGCCCTCGGGAGGATTGGAGAAAGAGAAAGATCTTGGGGAGACCTCTCCTTATATTGGCCCCGGTGACCTCACAGGTCTTGGACCAGAGTGACCAATAGGAGTTGACCCTGGTGGTTCTTGACACCTTTGTGTGACATTGCCCAGACCCCAGGACATGCAGTATCCTGTTACATCCTTTGGGAGACTGAGTTCCTTGACTTTCTAAGCTCAATGGAACCTGTGGCATCTTGGGGGATTGAGTCCACTCCAGCACATGCGGCATGTTTGTTACAAGTTTGACTGAAAGGAGGCCTGTGGTTTGCACAAAAACCATGTCTCAACACATAAGACCGATCAGGAAGGCACAAGCATTTTCAACATCAGAAATACCGAAAAGCACCTCTTCTCCCTCAACGGCTATTCCTGTTTGGTTGTCAAGACCTTCATCTTTGGCTTTGCTGACCACAAAGATGTTAAGTACCATTGTACTCAGGGCCACTTGGACAGCTGCAGCATCGTCATTGTCGTAAATCTGTAAAATATACTAGAAGGACAGGTATCAGTAAATTTACTCAAAAAGGAAAAATCCCTTATCTACTCACCACTGGCTGAGTCTAGGGTCAGGCAGACACTTTGGTGACACCACACAAGCAGTATGGAGGCATTTTGTGTTTTTTTCTGGGGTTTCATTCTAACACAGAGGTCACAATTGACTTTGATGTATCGGATTCGTCTGCGACACAGTTTACTCCTTAGTCATATAACTACATAATCTTGCAGGAGCATGTGATGCTTCAAGGTGACAAATCGCTTTTGCTGAACAGTGTATGCTGCCAGAGGGTAAGAGTCTGTTAAATCTTGCATTTTAAGGACAGTCGCTTGTCTTGTGGATTCCAATTCAAAAGCCCTGAGGTGCTCACTGTACCAGGAATGTAAACACATAACATCAAATACAGGCTCGCCATGGACAATGAGGATTAGACTCAGTTCAACAAAGTCTGGAAGCCCTCCAGTGGATCCATAGGGCAAGTTCATTCCCACTGAGTAACTGGTGTCATGGCAAATCACTGTATGCCCACATGAACACGTCTCTCCATAAAACTTTCTTTGCACCGCGTCCTGTATGTTTTCTTTGAGGATTTTGATTGTCTTTCCAAACACAGGAATTAAGAGCCCTTCCTCTTCCAACTGGACAAGGACTTTTAAAAGTGGTTCAAGCACTGCCTCATAACCAAACTACTTTACATCAACTACCTTGCAAAGCACAGCTAGATAAATTTACTTCAATGTAGCACGAAACCTTGTTGGAATATTTGCCAATACCCAGTACACTGGAGTGATTTTGTGTTTTTTTCGGGATGTCCCCAGAGGATTGCAAACCTCAAAATCGTCAATGTAGAGCAGTGATTCTCAAATGGGGGTACGCGTACCCCTGGGGGTACTTGAAGGTACTCCAGGGGGTACTTGGGATTTTTCTTTTTTATATTTAAAATTATCATCCATTCAAAAATCCTTGAAAAATTGTTATTTAACAAACATTCAATAAAATATAAGTGTAAGTTCATAAACTAAATTTTATATTCAGTAGGCTTTTCAATTTAATTATCCTAAAAAAACAGAATCTCCCCCATACCGATGGTTTGACCCAACCTGGCACACGCCACCTGTCATCGCCTGTCATCACCTGCCTTGAAAACTTCAACAATGGAGTCGAGTTGAAGTGCAGCAGCAATACTGCTGAAACACGGAGGGACAAGCGCCAAAGAAGGCGAAACCAGAGCAGAGAGCCTTCCCTAAACAACACCGTGAGAGCTTGTGCCTCTTCGAGGGGGCGCTAAAACTAAAGTTAATGATTCATAACAAGAAGTCCGCGTCTCAACCGGTACCCTTTCAAAATAAAAGCCTGTAATACAAAAGCGGAAATTAAATTGTATGACCTTAAAGCGAACAAATATTTCACAATAAAATAACAGAAAGACACTTCACCAATATTAACATTAACATAGATACGGTTATTTACACTTTTTGTTTTTTTCTGTGGGGAGAGATTAGCCAACAGTGGCATTAAGCCACCACATCTTCAGCGGTATCTCCAGACAAAACATGAAAGTCATGTTGCTAAGCCACCTGAGTTTAAGAGGAAACTTTCTGAATTCAGGTCATCTCAAGACACGATGCGAAAAGCCTCCCAGAAGCAAGCGGTAACAAGCTACCTGTCAGTATTCTTTTCGATCCTTAAAGAAGATATTTTAAGATGATAAATGTAAAAAAAATATGTTTTGAGCTAATCTTTTATTTAAAACTAAGTTAATGATTACTTTTTTGGGAAGAAGTGTTTAGCTATAATTAAGTTCATGAGTTCAGTTTGAGAACATATCTTTATTATGATCCCAAAAGAGGTCACTTTAAGTTGATAATTATTTTTGATGTGCACAAATCTTTATTTATATTGAGATAATAATAAAAGTCTTTAGTTATTTTTATATCTTTTTATTTCCCAATAGTTCAAGAGAGACCACTACAAATGAGCAATGTTGGAAATTGATGGAGTTTTAAATTTGATGTGTCTAGTTACAAGGATTAATAAATCACATCACATCTTTCTTTCAACCAAAAATGCTTTGCGCTGGTCAGGGGGTACTCGACAGAATTTTTTCTTCAAAGGGGGTACGTCACTGAAAAAAGGTTGAGAACCACTGATGTAGAGAATGGGGAGGGGAAGGGTTATGTCTTCAGTTGAGAGGAGTACATTTTCTTTCAAATGTGTTCCGTCATGAAATGACTTGTAACATCCATCGAGAGTAGTATATGAAGAGTTGAAAGCTTTCTCCTGTATGTCTTTCACACTTAAAATCTGTGACAATGACTGAAAAATGGGAATGTATTGTAATGTTTGACCATCCTTTTTGTCCAGAATGTAAGTAACAGGTGGCAAGAGGACCGTCAGCTCTTAAAGCTGTGCCAATAGGGTTTGTCTCACACAACTGTTTGACTAAATCTGAGTTTTTCTTTAAACTGATTCTATTGCTCACACACACAACTTTTGTCTCTTTCTGAATCTGAAATTGAAATGTGTGAAACAACTGAACTGATTATACGGTTTGATGTGTATTTTGTGTTTGACCTCTGACAGCTAAGCAGGAGAAAGATATTTATAAGGAAACAATTTGTACACTATAATCAGCTTGGCATTTATGCAATTGTGCCTTGACGGGCAAAACTGTTTTTATTTTCCCTTGATGTCCTGGTTATTCACAAATTAAATTTCCAACCCCAATTTTGTGCCCATTTTGCACTATTATTTGTTTTGATTGAATTCCCTCATGTGAAAACCAACCATAGAACCTAACGTTAAATCTATCCACTGCATGGAATAAGTAGTATAGCTTGCTTCATAAGAAATGATGAGGAGGAGAGAAGGAAAACGCCAAGCCTCAGTGCAATAAAAAGGAGAACATTGAAACGTGGGTGACAGAATGTTCTGGTTTGGATGTGATTTTAAATGGAGAATCCCAGTGTTGTGAGAAACTCTGTAATGCAGTGTTTAAAATCAATATGTTCTGCAAAACACAACCTTCTTAAGAGTGTGTCATTTCTCTTCACATAACCAAGACTAAACATGGCTCCAAAAAACAGCAGAAATCTGTTTTTGTCAGTCACAGCTGCCACTGTGGCTCAGGATAACATAATTATTTTGAAAGACATGCCTATTTTGGTATATTTCCCCAGTTTTGGCCTACCAGGTCATTGTGATCATTTATTTTCATTTCACATTATCAGACTGTAACAGACATTCATGGGTGTAAAGGGGGCTGATTCAACAAAAGACATCAAAACCATCTTTAAAGAGCAGAAGAGGACTTTTAGAGATGACAACAGGGAGGAGCTCAGGACTTTTCAGAGGAACTGGAAAATCAAGTTCAAGGAGGCAGAGTACAGCTACATCCTGCCTCGTTCCTGCACCAAAGCACTGACTGCTGCCTTCATCGGGGGATGTGGAGGAATACAAGAAATCCAGGTACGCGCTCCGGAGTGCTATTAGCAGTGCTAAGAAACTCTACAGGGACAAAGTGGAGTCCCATTAAAAGGGCTCCAATACTAGGAACATGTAGGCCGGACTGAGAACCATCACAGACTACAAAGCCAAGACCAGCAGTGCTGATGTAGTGTCTGCATCTCTCCCAGAGGATCTTTGAGAGTAACTACCCGGCTGTGGAGATCTAAGAGGCGTGGAAATCTCTCAACCGGATCAACAAAGGCAAGGCACCTGGACCTGATGGGATCCCGGCCGAGCTCTCAAGGTGTGTGCAGATCAGCTTGCAGATGTTTTCACAGACATCTTCAACCTGTCACTGCTCCAGTCTGTAGTCCCTGCATGTCTCAAGAAGACCATCATTGTCCCTGTGCCCAAGAAAACTAAAAAACCCTCTGCCTGAATGACTACGTCCAGTAGCACTCACTTCCATCCTCATGAAGTATTTTGAGCGGCTGGTCCAACCATTCATCACCTCCTCCCTCCCTGACTCTCTGGACCCTCTTCAGTTTGCCTACAGGTCAAATAGGTCGATTGCAGATGCCATCTCCCTCACCCTCCACACTGCCCTCTCCCACCTGGACTAGAGGGACACATATGTGAGAATGCTGTTGATCGACTACAGTTCAGCATTTAACACCATCATGCCCCTGAAGCTAGTCACCAGGCTCAGAGACCTTGGGCTCATCATCGCCCTCCGTGAGTGGATACTGGACTTTCTAACGGGCAGACCACAGGCGGTGCAGATCGGCAGCAGTCAGGATGCTGTCTATGGTGCATCTGTAGAAGTTGCAGAGAATCCTGGAGTCCATGTGGAGCTTCCGCAGCCTGTGGAGGAAGAAGAGCCGCTGTACTGTGGGTGTGGCACAGGGCCTTGGTTCTCTCTTACAGCTCTGTGGCAAATACATCTGTGCGTTTGCCTCTCAGTGTGTCACATACGGCTTGTTTGCTGATAAAAGCTTCTGTCAGGTCTAAAGTCTCTTTCTGAAGTAACTTGTGGAGTCCTTTAGTTACAGCAAGACGTGTCTGGAACATCAGAAGTGAATAGACTGTTGAGAACTTGTAGAGCTTTGCTTTGAGAACAACAGCTATTGGGGGATCCAATGGCAGAGAGACACTCAAAAATGGCAGGTAATTTCTCAAGAATTGCAGTGATCGCAGCTGACATGCCCGGCGAGTGTTTGTAAGTTGTAAAAGCTCAACTGCTGTCAAGCCAAGCTTGGACTGAGCCTCTTGGAACTTGTGATGATTGACTAGGGAGGTGCTGAAAAAAGAATACACACACTCCAACAAGTTGAAAAGTTCCAACAATGCACACATATAGCCTCAGGATGGAGCCTTCCAAAATGTACTTGCACACCTCCAGTTGACCCACTCATAACAGCTGCACCATCATATGTCTGTGCTGCACACTTAAGCTCTGCAAGACCATTGTTTTGGATCTGCTGCTGCAGCTTGTTTGCAACGGACTGGGCATCGAATGACAATATCTCTTTAAGTTCTAGAAAACATTCCTTCACTGCCCCCTCTGACAGGTACCTAACACAAACTTACACAAATCTTAATCCCGTGTTTGCGTGTCAGTGATTTAAAATTCCGACTGGCCATTGGGGCCACCACGCCACCAGCAAGACGCTGTTGATGGGAAAGAACAAACCACCCTGACTCTAATGTGATTGAAAAAATATAACATTTAAAACAAACAAAAGATAAATGAAGAACGAAAATCCGCTTGCTCCGTCTCTCGCTCACGCACCACACTCCAAGCATGCACAGAGAGAGAGAGAGAGAATGAAAATTGGAGTACCAATTAGAACATGAACTCCTACACACACGCACACACACACAAGTCCAAACTACCATGCTTTATAACATTTTTTTTACCTATTTTTTTTCCTTTTATCAAATACAGTCATACAGTGCATCACATCCAGTCATTTTTTACCAGAAATTAGGTTCCATGGGTACAAGTCTTAGGCTAGTGGGGTTAACTGCCTATGGATGTTTTGGGCCCAAGCCTTCAGAATCCAGGCATATCAGAATTAAGTTTACACATTAACAGAGGTGGGACCAAGTCATTTTTTTGCAAGTCCCAAGTAAGTCTCAAGTCTTTGCCCTCAAGTCCCGAGTCAAGTCCCAAGTCAAGACAGGCAAGTCCCGAGTCATGTCCAAAGTCAAGACTGACAAGTCTCAAGTCAAGTCCAAGTCCTGCAGTTTGAGTTTCGAGTCTTTTCGAGTCCTTTTGATCACTGAGTAATAATATATTTACACAGATCATGTATGCTTTAAAAATCTGTAATTATTTATTTATTTATTAAAACAAGTGCAATATATGTGCCAATATTGCACTTCCCTATTGCACTATTAACCAGTCATTTTTAACATTTAACTCATATTTTGCAAGAATATTCTTCATTTTAAACCACTCCTACAGAATGAACACATTTGAAAAAACAAGTGCAACTGTAATTATTTGTGCAAAAGTGCTAACAACATTGTCCTGTCCTGTGTTTATCTCACCTCATATTGTCTGTGTGTGTGTGTACATGTGAGAAACATAACAAATACTTGAACATAACAATGAAAAGGGTTGTGCTTTTTATATGTCAGGGCCCTATGCTGCATTGCATTTGCAAAAGACCAAATTGGCCAAAAGTCTGTCAGTAATTTGTGCACGATGGGGACGTAGTATGATTCCACAAAGTGCACCATTTTGGTGCCCTAAGCATAACTCCTCTATGATTACATTAAATAATCATCAATAAGTACAAACAAGAATAGTCAATCTTCTTTAACTTTTTTTGAGCAATTTAATATATCTCTTGTTCTGCCTTTTTTGTGATATACATGTCTAAAAGGTACCTAATATTTCTATACTGAAATAATATCGGCATTATAATTGTAAGCTAATTTATTTAATGACGTTATTGTTGAGGGTTGATTTGTATTTCCGGTTTTAAGTGGGTTGTTGGTAGTGACTCTTATTTTGAAAGGGGGTTTTAAAGGAAGTGGGTGCTGTGATGAGTGAAGTTGTAAAATGAACGGAGAATAAACGGGTGTGCTGTCCCGAGCGCATGACCTGCTCTCGTGTCCTTTGTCAGCTGAAGCCGGACTTATGATACAACCAAACGCTCGGCTACATAATTATTATAACTATGATAATTTTTCAGTTGCTTTTTTTTTGGTGCCCCCTCAGGACTTGGTGCCCGACGCACAGCGCGTAGTGGGCGTTTTGGGAGCGGCGGCGCTGCACACACACACACACAGACGCACACAAACACGATGAAAGATACAGAGCGCTCCTTAATAACATACTTTTGAATCATTGTGTTTTGGGGAAAAGAGCAAGTCTTATCAAGTCAAACGGCTCAAGTCCAAGTGAAGTCACGAGTCATTGATGTTGAAGTCCAAGTCGAGTTGCAAGTCTCTTTACAGTTTGTCAAGTCGAGTCTAAAGTCATCAAATTCATGACTCGAGTCTGACTCGAGTCCAAGTCATGTGACCCAAGTCCACACCTCTGCACATTAACATTGTCCATACACACAGTACATCTCACATGACATTACATCAAGACAATATTCCAAAAGAGGATGGCCTGCAGATGTCCATTGCTTAAAAGTAAAAACAAAGAGAAAAGAAAAGAAATATATCTATATATTCTGCTCATATCAAATGGAAGTGTAGAGCAATGGGGGACCAGTCATTTTTGAATATTTCTGTTTTCAGTTGTAATAGGGCAGTCAAATATTCCATCCTGTACATATCTTTAATTCTCTACCTCCATTGGATTATTGTGGGGGGGTGTGGCTTCAGCCAGGAGGGCTGCTATTAGAAGAAGGGCTGTCAAAAGTTTTGTCTGGCTATTTTCTTCAAGGTTATCAGGCAGTATCCCTAAAATAAAATGTGATGGTTCTAACGGTATGTCTGTAAATAAACATGTTGTTATTTCCCTTTTTATTTTTTGCCAGTATTCTGTTAACTTTAGACATACCCATACTATATGTGTGTGGTCTCCCACCTTGTCACAACCCCTCCAACATTGTGCTGAAGTATTGCTCCATTTAGATGATATAAGTGGAGTTCTGAAGTATCTCATTTTAATCATCCATCCAAATTCCCTACAGTTAAGACTATTGGTTACTCTGTGTCCCTGCTCGCATGATTTTTCCCATTGTTCAGCAGAACTTATTATGTTCATCTCTAGTTCCCATTTTTCTTTAATATCCAAAATATTCTCCTTTTAGTTGTTCTTGCAATATCCTGTATAAATGTGATATGAACTTTGAGAGAGCAAGATGGATGAAGACACAAAGGGAATGCTTGTGTCACAGAGGAAAACAAAGGAGAGCATGTGAAGAGGTGGACAGGCAGATGGCTAATGAAAAAATTATGCAAGATGGAGAGAGAGGTGAGTCAAGGACCTAAACCAAAGCCTCACAAGACTGTGATGTGTATACTTTATTAAATATAAATGAAAAAAAGTAAAGTGTGTTTATTTTCGAGATTATTTAGTAACAAAAATAGAGCAAGCAAAACAGGCTGGTATCAACACCGCCACCACCAACATTTTAGTTGAGCCAATCTCAGAACAGCCAATTAACCTTTTTTTTTTAACTCAAATAGGTGAATACATCATCTGGTGTGCAAGGGGCTATTTAAGGCAGCAAAATGTAATATTTGTCAAAAGACATATGTAATGAAGTTGTTGACATCATATTTCACCATATTCTAGGAGATAGAGATGCAAGAGCATTTTACAAATGATTCCAACAAATTCAAATGGATGGCAAAGACATTCCGGAACAGTATTATTTGTAGTATTTTAGCTCTGTCTGCATTTGTATTAACAAACCCATCATGTATTAGCCTACGTCCATATTTTGACAAAGTACTTCTTCCACAAATATTGGTCTGTATGTATGTGGAAAGTATATTGAGAATTGTTCATATTTTTTAATAGGCATTTCTAATCTTAAGGTTCTGAGGAAGTTTAGTGTTGAATTTGGTGCTATATGACTCATGATATGTTCAGTATTGATAAACATTTCATGAACATGTGTACAACGCCTTGTAACCATATAGTACATAGATCATATTGCTGAATTCCAGGGCTTTTTTTGTATCGATTGCTTAACAGACCTCTGAAATAGCCGATATGCAATGCATGAAAGAATAACAGCAGTTAAGTCAATCTTTTAAACCATTTTTGGACTACAACAGTGTTGGGCCAGAGCCCAGGGGATGGCCACCAGACACAGGGCAGAGGTTAACACAAAGGCCTGTATAAAGCAAGGCCTTGTGGAACATTCCGATCCACCTGTGAGTACTTTTACCTGGCAGTTTCGAGAAGCCCCAGCAGGTTTCAAGCCCCCCGCAGGACCAGGGGAACCCCTGCTGGGTCTGTAGAGGCCCAGTGAGGGCCGAGCCCCTCCCACTGGGGTCCAGCTCTGACACTCTATTGGCTTAAAGCCAGCATCATCCCGTGACCAACTCCTCAAGGAGGAAGACCTCTCAGGTAGTTTAAAACTGCTGAGACCCCAATAATCTCCGCCATTTTACCCTGCTCTGAAGATGCATAGACCCCTCAGGGTCTTCCAGATGATCTAACTGCTAAAGGGGGCAACCAGAGTTATTTTACTTTATTTCTTTCATTTTCTTTTATCTTAAGTCGAAGCTTACTCTGAAAGACTATTTTTGTTTTTTTTAACTTGAAAAGGTCGCAACAGGAAGCTCACTCGGCAGGCCGAGCATCAGAGACTTTCTTTTCACGATCCCTACAGCTGCCCAACCGCTGCTAATCCCTGCAGGACAAAGCATCATTCTGTCGCAGAAGGACGAAGCAGAATCCCGTCAAAGAAGACAAACGAAGGTTAATTCCGTTCTAAGAGCAAGAGACGAATTCGCTCCATTTCTGGTCACAGCACGAAGCCGCTGCAACAGATGAACCAGCGCTACCAAGCTCAAGTAAGAGGCTTTATTGTCTGGGCAGAGACTAGTATTTATACTTAGCGTATCATTATTTGAGTGTTTGTTTGTTTGTAGATCGCTGATCTGTTTTAAGCCGTGTAACGCACGACGAACTGGAGACGTCACATCCGGTTCCTTTGTCTACTGTGTTTTGAGAAGCGCGCGGTAACAAGCCGCAATTCCTTTTAACGTGTTACCATCAGAGTTATTGTGCGGAGATTTACATCTGTCAAAAGATAAATCTCACGTAACTGGACTGCCCGCTTCTGGGGAGGTTTGTCTCTGACAATGTTTCTGATGTCTTTCTCTCTCTCTCTCTCTCTCTTTTCTCCTAAACCTGCTTTTACACACATCCCAACCTCCCTTCACATGTTTCATGTTAAATGGATAAATCTAGACTTAAAGAGCCTTAATCAGACATGGGGGACTCGAGTCACATGACTTGACTCGAGTCAGACTCGAGTCGCAAATTTGAGGACTTGAGACTTGCTTGAATTACACTGATAAAAGACTCGACTTGACTTAGACTTGGTCTTCATGACTTCAGACTTGACTTAGACTTGAGACAGATGACTCGAAATGACTCGACTTTTTAAAAGTTAGATTAAGTTAGAAATTATGTTTTATTTATATATTTAGCCTATATATTTATTATTTTGTTTTGAAAAATGATCGGGTGATTTTACAATGCAATGAATGTACGCATCTCGGATGATCGCGCGCTGCACGGACAAACTGCCGCTGCGTGAGCAGGTCAACACAGGAGCAGCAGTCATGGAGGCGGCAAGACCAAAAATAATTAAATTTGGGTTTAACGATTACATTGTCGATGAGAATAAGAAAAAGAGGACAGCGGTATGCAAGGTCTGCAGCTCAAAAATCAGTGACACGATCGCCACCACATCCAACTTCATCCGTCACTACAAAACCCACAAAAAAAGGTAAGCTACGTGACTGTGTCTTTTAGCTAGCTGTACGGCTGTTACAAAGCTAACGTTTACTAACACTTAGGCCTACATATCTTAAATTGACCGTGGCTAGAAGGCTATCTATAACCTAATGTCTTCTCAATAAAATGCGCAGT
Organism: Platichthys flesus; assembly: GCF_949316205.1. Classification (NCBI taxonomy): domain Eukaryota; kingdom Metazoa; phylum Chordata; class Actinopteri; order Pleuronectiformes; family Pleuronectidae; genus Platichthys; species Platichthys flesus. Next base: position 24,049,135 of record NC_084952.1, read on the forward strand.
AAAAGTGTCTTTAGCTAACTTATTGGCTGGTCAAATGGGTCAAATGTTAACTAGAAAGGTAACAGTTGCTAACATGAATTCCAACACAGTAGTTTATTAAGCTAACATTACGAGCAAGTCAGTGCATATTTATGCACGCTGATTAACGGCCGCGACTCGCGGATTGCCACTGCAGATTAACTTGTCACTTCAAGTTTTTGAGAGAGAGAGCGAGTGTGTGTGTGTGAGTGAGTGAGTGAGTGAGTGAGTGAGTGAGTGAGTGTGTGTGTGTGTGTGTGAGAGAGTGAGAGTTTGAGAAAAACTATGAGTGAAGAGAGTGTATTTCTATGTGTTTGATTGATTGTTGTGTAACACTGATATTGAAGATCCTGTATGCCAGGGAATTTAAGGGAATTTGGTTTGATAGAGTTGAGGCTCTATTTTATTTTATTTAAAGCCTTTTCACTCTTACATTTATTTATTTTTTAATATGTAATACAAGCAGATTATTACCTTACAGTGTAAAGAAAGAAAGAGGAGTGGAGAATATATATATATATATATGTAGGAGCCATTTTTTATGTTGTGTAGGTATTTACTTTTCCACAAGGGTGCAGTATTGTTTCTGTTCCTTTCTTTTACCCCAGAATCTGCCCCAGCTGTTAGAGATCAGGAGAGCTGATTAGTTTGAGTGGAGTGGTGGTGGGAGAGACACAGTTTTTACACGACAGCCAGAGAATCAATAGAAGCTTTTTGTTTGTCAACTTGCCTTATCCTTTTTGTTGAAATAAACGGGAACCTCACCCAAAGACATCATAACCTTCGCAACCTTTCTTTTTTATTCACTCTGGAATCGAGTTAAGAACCATCCCAAACCACCATCAGGTGACAAGTTAGGTTTTTTGAATAGTCACCACACAAGTAAAAACTGTTTGCCCTGGATGGAGGACAAGTAAGGAGCTTTGCCTTGGATGGAAAGAGGCTGCTGTGTGGATCAAGAGGAGGCCATGGAGCTTGCAACCCCTTCCCCCTCTTCACCAGACAGAGCCAGGTGAGAAAGGTAAAGGAAACAGCAGACAATAAAACTGCACGAACAAAGAAACTGAGCCTGTTTGAGTGATTTAATGGAACTGGACTGTGTTGATGCATTGGATTTTGGAACTGGATGTCATGTATGTTGATGAATGGAAAAGGTAATGAAAATGGAAAGCTAATTGGAAAATGGAGGAAAATGATCATCACCTGTGAATGACTGCTATTGTCTGCTGACGTCACATGTTGACATATTGACAGTGTGGAAATGGAGAAAAATGCTGATGTTGAAAATGTTATTCTTGAGGAGCGTGTTGCAAAAAGTGATGTTGCAACTGCAAACAGTGATGTTGCAAAACTTGAAGAACGTGCTGTAAAAAGTGATGTTGCAAAAAGAGAGAGAATATTAACTGCAAAAGGTGTTTCATTTCTAATCGAAAACCTACAAAAGAACCGGAAGTTAACCTTGAATCAAGCATCCAAAATCAAGTTGCAGATCGATGATCTGTTATCTGTCAAAATAACAACTGATTCTTTGAGCAATGTTGAAAATCTTATAAAGGAGTTTAATAAACTGTGTGATGCTGCTGCTGAAACTCATGATGCATTGATGGAAATGCCACTGCCTGAAGAAGAATGGAAAAGGCAGCAAACATGGTTTGAACAGAAATTTAAAGCAAATGAAAAGTTCATGTGTGATGTGTATAAATGGTTGAAGGAAGCTCAAACACATTGTGACAAAGAGTCTGTACTTCAGGAGGATGAGATTCAATCAAATGTTGACCAGGAGGATGAGATTCAACCCAATGATAGTATTTCAAATGTTTCCCCCCTTGGAAAAACACGGGTCTCATCTAAGTCTAAATCTTCGTCTAAATCTTCCATCACAAGCTCTGCATGCTTAGGAGCAAAAGCTGAAAAGGCAGCACTAATCCAACACATGGCTGCTCTGGAGAGGAAACATGCACTGGAAGCTCAAGAGGAAAAACTGCATGCAGAACAGGAAAGATTGAAAAGACAAAAGGAACAAAAGGAACAGCTAAAATAGCCATACTGGAATGCAGTGTGGTGGGAAGTGGTTCTACACCATCCGATGGAATGGACTCATATTTCAATAAAGCCACAAAATCAAAAATGGAAATGTCACAAAGGTCAAAGTCAGAACCAGTGCAACAACCACCCTCACAGCAACCACCCTCACACCTGCATGATGCACGCCCTAAGGAAAGAAAATCTGCCCAAACACAACCATGGGAAACCCTCACTTCAATACAACCCATGTAATCCCTACAAAGACCACCAGGAGGCCATACAACTGTCTTCAATTCACTGCAAGGTCACAGGTCAAGCAATGTTTGTACCACACCACAAATGAACACAAATGAAAATAAAATACAGGACATTGGCAACATTATGCAGCGACAAACAGAAATCACTGCTCAGCTGGTTCAACAACAACACTCAGCATCTCTTCCACCTCGAGCAATACCCATATTTGATGGTGACCCTCTACAGTATGGATCTTTTATCATGGCCTTTGGGCAGGGGGTTGAAAGAAAAGTCAATAATCTCCAGGACTGCTTGTACTACCTAGAACAGCACACCAGGGGGCAGCCTAGAGAACTGGTCAGAAGCTGCTATCTCATGCCAAATGACCAAGGCTATCACAGAGCCAAGTATTTGTTAAAGGAACACTTCGGCAATGAAATGAAGATTGGGGCAGCTTACATGGAAAAAGCTTTAAGTTGGCCACCAATAAAAGCTGAAGATGTTGCCGCTCTTCAAACATTCATGTTGTTCTTGAGAGGATGTTGCAACATGATGGAAAGTCTACAATATATGGCAAATGAATGTACCATCAAACCTGAAACAGCTTGTGATGAAACTGCCCTACAAATTAAAAGAAAGATGGAGAGCAGCTGTTTGTGACCTACAGGAGAGACGAGGAAGTAGAGTTTTGTTCTCTGATTTGGTCAACTTTCTGGAACATCAGATCAAAATTCTCTCTGATCCTGTTTTTGGTAACCTACAAGACACACAAACTGCTACACTTAAAGGAAAAGCTCCCCCAAGATTTCCACCCAGGAATAAAAATCCAGCAACTGTGGCAGCTGTAAACACTTCAGCAGGTATAAGGTCTGCATCGCTCTACCATGCCTTTTCTTTATCAAAAAGCAAGACTACATCATGTTGCATATGTAAAGAGGATCACGCAAAAGAAGATTGTGTACATCTTAAGAACAAAGTGCATCGTGAGAAACTTGATCTTTTAGGGCAAAGTGGTGTTTGTTTTGGTTGTCTAAAACCAGGTCATATCAGCAAGAGCTGCAAAAAACGTCTAACATGTGATGTATGTAACTTCAGACATCCTACAATGCTTCACAATCCAGCTAAATTCAGAACATTTGAACAGTCAAACAACACTGTTGTCCCTCAGCAGACCTGTGCTCACACTTGGGCCGGTACACAGAAATGTGTTCTCTCAATTGTACCTGTACAAGTAAAGGTTAAGAATGGAAACAAAATTTTGACCACTTACGCTTTCCTTGATCCAGGAAGCTCAGCTACCTTTTGTACAGAACGCCTGATGAGACAGCTGAACATGGACAGTATCCAAACACACATCTTCCTGCGAACTATGGGACAAGCATACACTGTAAAGACTCATGTTCTGACTGGACTGGAAGTAGCTGGTTATGATGACAACAGGTTTCTAGACCTACCTGAGGTTTATACTCAACAAACCATGCCAGTTACAAGAAACAATATTGCGACAGAAAAGGATGTCAGAAGATGGCCTTACCTGCGAAAGATTAAAAGTCCCGAGCTTGAAGTTGGAGTGTATTTGTTGATTGGCTTAAATGCCTCAAAGCTTTTGGAGCCTTGGGAAATCATTAACAGCTGTAATGATGGACCCTATGCTGTTCGGACCCTATTGGGGTGGGTGGTGAACGGCCCACTTAAAGGAAGTGGAAGTGATACAGGGAAGAATGGCTGCCCTACTGTCACTGTCAATAGGATCTCCATTGATAAAGTGGAACAGTTGTTAATCACACAATACAACCAAGACTTCAATGAAAGGTCATGTGATGACACTTTAATGTCAAGAGAAGATATGAGGTTTCACCACATTATGGAAAAAACAATTCGTCTTGAAAACAACCATTATTGTGTTGATTTACCTTTTAAGGATGATGATGTCATAATGCCAAACAATCGATGCATTGCTGAACAACGAGTCATGAGTTTGAAAAGAAAGTTTCAGAGGAACAAAGAGTATCATCAGGAGTATGTGCACTTCCTTAATGATGTTATTAAAAGTGGCTATGCGGAGCAGGTGCTTCAACAGCAACTGAACGGAACTGAAGGTAAAATCTGGTACATACCACATCATGGGATGTATCATCCCAAGAAGAAAACCCTGGGAGTTTTATTCGACTGTGGAGCAAGTTTCAAAGGCACATCTTTGAACAGCCAGCTGTTACAAGGTCCTGACCTCACAAATTCCCTCTTTGGTGTTCTTCTGAGATTTAGGCAAGAAGCAGTTGCCATCATGACTGATGTTCAAGCTATGTTTCACCAAGTCCAAGTTTCTCAGAAACATGTTGATTTTCTCCGATTTTTGTGGTGGCATAATGGAAATGTAATGCAACCGTTGGTGGACTTCAGAATGAAAGTTCATATATTTGGAGCAACTCAATCACCGAGCTGCGCCAATTATGCGTTAAAGAGAGTTGCTGATGACAACACGGCTCATTACAGTGACAAAGTGTTACAGACCATCAAACAAAATTTTTACGTGGACGATTGTTTAAAGTCTGTCTTCAGAAGAGGAAGCTTTGCAAATGGTACAAGATCTCACAGCTGCATGTGCCAAAGGAGGCTTTCGGCTCTCAAAGTGGATGAGCAACAGTCGAGCAGTTCTTGCCAGCATCCCTGAAGAAAATCGTTCCAAAGCAACCAAAGAGCTCAATTTGGATAAAGACAACTTGCATGTTGAAATAGCTCTTGGATTGCACTGGTGTGCAGAAACAGACATGTTCATGTTCAAGATTGCACTGGAAAATCGTCCATGTACCCGCCGTGGAATCTTGTCAGTGGTTAATTCTATCTATGACCCTCTTGGTTTCTTGTCACCATTCACACTGCCTCCTAAGCTGATGCTACAAGAGCTGTGCAAAAGAAAAATTGGTTGGGATGACACAATACCACAAACCTTTCTGCAGAAGTGGACACAGTGGCTGACAAATCTGCATAAATTGTCACTGTTAAAGGTGGAACGGTGTATCAAGCCGAAGAACTTTGGAAAGGTAAGCAATGCACAGCTGCATCACTTCTCAGATGCTAGTGAGTGTGGATACGGCGCTGTTTCTTATCTGAGATTGAAAGGCATCTCTGATGAAGTTAACATTGCTTTCATGGTTGGAAAGTCCAGAGTCGCCCCCATGAAACAAACCACAATACCAAGGCTTGAACTCACAGCTGCTGTGTTAGCTGTCAGACTAGACAAGATGATTACAAAGGAGCTTCAACTGGAATTGGACCAGTCAGTGTTCTGGACCGACAGCACGACGGTGCTTAATTACATTTCAAGTGAAACAAAGAGATTCCACACATTTGTAGCGAACAGAGTGGCTGTCATAAGAGAAGCTACAGAGGTGGCCCAGTGGAGGTACATAGGCTCTAAACAGAACCCCGCTGATGAGGCTTCAAGAGGACTGTCAGCTGATGATTTTCTGAAATGTGAACGTTGGCTCAAAGGACCAGAGTTTCTGCTGACTGAGGAAAGGACCTGGCCAAAACAGGAGGTAAACAAACCTGCCGTCAGCTTGGATGACCCCAAGGTCAAACAAGACCTCACAGTTAATGCTTGTGTTGTTGATGATGCATCCAATACTATGAACAAGCTTCTAACCTATTTTTCAGACTGGGAAAAACTTAAAACTTCAGTCGCCTGGTTTTTGAAGTTTAAAGTCCTACTTCAACAGCTAAGGAAAAAAGGTGAAACATGCAACAAAGGACATCAACACAAAGCAAAGATAAATGTTCAACCATTGACACGGGATGACTAACATAATGCAGAACTGGAAATTGCACGCCTCTGCCAACAGCAAAGATTTCCCAGGGAAATCTCCCTCTTGGAGAAAGGAGCATCATCTGTGCCAACCAACAGTGACATCTACAGGTTGGATCCCACACTCCAAGATGGGCTGTTGAGAGTAGGAGGCCGCCTGAGAAAAGCATCCATGCCTGATACAGTAAAACATCCAATAATTCTGTCTAAAGATCAATACATATCCAAACTTATCTTACAACATATTCACAAGCAAGTGGGTCACGCTGGACGTAATCATATGATATCTACACTTCGAAAAACCTACTGGATAACAAATGCAAACTCAGCCTGCAGGAAAATCATTGCTGATTGTGTTACCTGTCGTCGTCTTCAAGGGAGAGTTGGAGAACAGAAAATGTCTGACCTTCCAGCTGAAAGACTCCTGCCAGACTTGCCACCATTTACTAATACAGGCGCGATTATTTCTGCCCTATTGACATCAAAAGAGGTCGCAGCATGGTCAAAAGGTATGGCGTAATCTTCACATGCATGACCAGCCGGGCAGTACACCTTGAAGCAGCCCACTCACTGACAACATATTCATGCATAAATGCCATCCGACGGTTCATGTGTCGACGTGGGCAAATCTCCAACCTCAGGTCAGACAACGGCACCAATTTTGTTGGAGCTGAAAGAGAGCTAAGGGAAGCTCTTAGAGCCCTGGATCACAACAAAATTCAAAGTGCTTTGGCAAAAAGAGGAATAGCATGGACATTCAACCCTCCTGCTGGATCTCACTACGGCGGAACATGGGAGCGGATCATTCGCCTCATAAGAAAGGTGCTGTATTCCATTGTCAAACAGCAAACCATGGATGATGAGAGCTTTTGCACTATTCTTTGTGAAATTGAAGCCATTCTCAACAGTTGCCCAATAACCAAACTATCCGATGACCCTAATGACCTGGAAACACTTACACCCAACCACATTCTTCTGTTGAAGGCCAAACCCCTTCTTCCTCCTGGACTTTTTGATGATAGTGATATATACATCAAACGAAGATGGAGACAGGTACAGTATCTGTCAGATTTATTTTGGAAGCGGTGGGTAAGGGAGTATCTTCCACTGCTCAAAGAAAGACAAAAGTGGACAAAGCCACGAAGGAATTTTTCTGTGGACGACGTTGTTGTTATCATGGACCCTTCTGCTCCAAGAAGTTCATGGCTGATGGGTAAAGTGACCAAAACCTTTCCAGACAGGAGAGGTGTTGTCCGGTCAGTTCAGCTGAAGACCAAGACAGGATTTCTGGAGAGGCCTGTCACCAAGCTCTGTATGCTATTGGAGACATAAAGATTGTTATTAAAGACTGATTTATGGATTGACTTATGAAAGAAAGAAGATTTGATTTATGGACACCGACTTCTGAAAGAAGAAGAAGATGATTTGCACACACACACACTCTTTTTGGCTCCTTTTTGAAATATGTTTATATAATTGTAGTGCACACCAACACAATTATGGGGCCGGTGTGTAGGAGCCATTTTTTATGTTGTGTAGGTATTTACTTTTCCACAAGGGTGCAGTATTGTTTCTGTTCCTTTCTTTTACCCCAGAATCTGCCCCAGCTGTTAGATATCAGGAGAGCTGATTAGTTTGAGTGGAGTGGTGGTGGGAGAGACACAGTTTTTACACGACAGCCAGAGAATCAATAGAAGCTTTTTGTTTGTCAACTTGCCTTATCCTTTTTGTTGAAATAAACAGGAACCTCACCCAAAGACATCATAACCTTCGCAACCTTTCTTTTTTATTCACTCTGGAATCGAGTTAAGAACCATCCCAAACCACCATCAGGTGACAAGTTAGGTTTTTTGAATAGTCACCACAATATATATGAATATATGAATATTATACATTTATCCTAAAGTCAATATTTCTCTCGGGAAATTTAACTCACATTTTAATTTCAATCAATCAATCAATCAATCAAATTTTATTTGTATAGCCCATATTCACAAATTACAATTCATCTCATAGGGCTTTAACAGGGTGTGACATCCTCTGTCCTTAACCCTCAGCAAGAGTAAGGAAAAACTACAAAAAACCCTTTTAACAGGGTAAAAATATGTAGAAACCTCAGAGAGAGCCACATGTGAGGGATCCCTCTCCCAGGACGGACAGAAGTGCAATAGATGCCACGTGCAGGAGAACATCATCAATAATCAAAGTCTCTAGCAGCATTGATGAAGCACAGTCCATGCTCAGCAACCATCTAGACCACGATCCACCATCCAGACCAGACGCCACTTCAGTCCTCAGTCACCGTCCACCGCCGCCCACCAGGAGGACCCATCACAAGCCACCACTGCGGTCCTGGTCCACCGCCCGTGCCCAATGCCAACGCGACACAGGGTCCGCCACCAGCACCACGATCAGCCCACATGACTCAGAATCCGCCACACTGGATCCAACACCGCGACCCCTGGTGCGCGATCCACAAACCGTAATCCATGGTGCGGCCACAGAGGCCCTGGATCTGTGGGTGATAAAGCAAAGGGATTCCGGGGAAGGGGGATAGGGATGGAGAAGAGGAAGGAGAAGCTGGAAAGAGAAGCTCCGTGTGTCATGTGTCATAAAATAGAACAAGTAACGTTCTGGCGCACTAATTAGCTCTAACTATAAGCTTTATCAAAAAGGAAGGTTTTGAGCCTACTTTTAAACGAACAGATGGTGACTGCCTCCCGAACTGAAAGTGGTAGATTATTCCACAGCCGAGGGGCTTGATGGCTAAAAGCTCTGGCTCCTACTCTACTTTTAGAGAATTTAGGGACGACAAGTAGGCTTGAATTCTGGGAGCGGAGTGCTCTAGTGGGTTTATAAGGTATTAACAGCTCTTTAAGGTATAAAGGCGCTATATTATTAAGGGCCTTGAAGGTGAGGAGGAGAATTTTAAATTCTATTCTAGATTTAACTGGAAGCCAGTGTAGCGATGCTAATATTGGAGAAATGTGCTCTCTTCTCTTTGTTCTCGTCAGGACACGTGCTGCAGCATTTTGGACAAGCTGTAGAGTCTTTAACGACTTCCTGCTGGAGCCTGATAATAATGAATTACAATAGTCCAGTCTCGATGTAACAAAGGCGTGGACTAGTTTTTCTGCATCTTTTTGTGAAAGGACATGTCTAATTTTTGAAATATTACGCAAGTGGAAAAAAGCGGTCCTAGAAATTTGTTTTAAGTGACTATTAAAGGATAAATCAGGATCGAAGATCACTCCCAAGTTCCTGACTGTTTCATTGGAAGCAAGGGCAATGTCGTCTAGCGCAGCTATATCATTAGATAATGCATCTCTAAGGTGTTTGGGGCCAAGTATTATAACCTCTGTTTTGTCTGAGTTTAATAAGAGAAAATTGCGGGTCATCCAGGTTTTTATGTCCTTGAGACATGTTCGAAGTTTAGTTAATTGATTACTTTGTTCAGGTTTTATTGACAAATATAACTGGGTGTCATCCGCATAGCAGTGGAAATTTACCGAGTGTGTCCTGATAATGTTTCCTAGTGGAAGCATATATAATGAGAATAAAATTGGGCCGAGCACAGAGCCCTGTGGAACACCATGATTAACTTTGGTGCGCACAGATGACTCATCATTAATTTGCACAAATTGGGAGCGATCAGAAAAATACGATTTAAACCAGTTAAGGGCGGTTCCATTAATGTTAATTAACTGTTTTAGTCTTTGTAATAAAATTTGATGGTCAATTGTGTCGAATGCTGCACTGAGATCTAACAGAACGAGGACAGACACAAGTCCCTGATCTGAGGCTATTAAAAGGTCATTAGTGACTTTTGCCAAGGCTGTCTCTGTACTGTGATTGGCTCTAAACGCCGATTGAAAGTCTTCATATATATTATTTTCCTGGAGAAACTCACACAGCTGATTGGCTACCACTTTTTCTAAGATTTTAGAAATGAAGGAGAGGTTAGATATTGGTCTGTAATTGGCTAAAACCTCTGGGTCTAGGGTGGGTTTTTTGAGTAGGGGTTTGATGACAGCTATTTTAAAAGACTGTGGTACATAACCTGATGATAATGACAGATTGATAATGTTAAGTAACGAACTATCAATTAGGGGCAGAATGTCTTTAAGTAAGTTGGTAGGAATGGGATCTAAGATACAGGTTGTTGGTTTAGAACCTGAGATTAATTTGGTAAACTGATCAGGGGTGATCAGAGAGAAGCTGTCTAAGTAATGGGTAGGATTCTCAGCCGTTTCTGAGATCTCTGTTGTTGGGAGGGTATTAGTGCCAATTGAGGGCAGGAGATGGTTGATTTTATTTCTAATAGTTTGAATTTTATCATTAAAAAAGGTCATAAAGATATTGCTATTTAGGGATGGAGGAATACTGGGTTCGGTGGAGGTGTGACTCTCTGTCAGCCTGGCTACAGTGCAGAAGAGAAACCTGGGGTTATTTTTATTCTCTTCTATTAGTTTTGAATAGTAGGCGGCTCTTACTTTGTGGAGAGCCTTTTTATATTCTTTAACACTATTCTTCCAGTCTATGAGGTTTTCAACATTGTTGCTGGAGCGCCACTTCCTTTCTAGTTTTCTTGATAATTGTTTTAACTCATTTGTCTGGGAATTATACCAAGGAGCTAATTTACTATGTTTGACATTTTTCTTTTTTAGAGGCGCTATTGAGTCTTATGTTAATCGTAATGAGTCTGCAGAGCTATCGACGAGGTGGTCGATCTCAATGGAGCTCAGGGTTTTAAAGAATTTGTTGTTTATATCTACTGCTAATACGGGTTTAAATGTAATTGGGATTATTTCCTTAAATTTAGCTACAGCACTATCAGGTAGACATCTAGAAAATGAATTTTTTATTAGTGGCATATATTCAGTTATTGAAAAATCAAAGGTTATTAAATTATGGTCTGATAGAACTGGATTGCGCGGAAGTACTGTTAAATTTTCAATTGCGACACCGTACGATAATACAAGGTCAAGTGTGTGGTTACCACAATGAGTAGGTTTGTGCACACACTGACTGAAACCAATAGATTCTAGTATTGAAATAAATGCTACGCTAAGGCAATCTTTATTATTATCAACATGAATATTAAAGTCACCAACAATAATAATTTTATCGGTCTTTAGGACTAAGTTTGATAAAAACTCAGGGAATTCCTTTAAAAATTCAGTATAAGCCCTGGGAGCACGGTAAACTACGGCAAATATGATTGGCTGTTGGTGGTTCCTGGATTGGCGTGGAAGACTAAGAACCAGACATTCAAATGACTTGTAGCTGAGTTTAGGTTTAGGATTAATTGATAGACTGGAGTTAAAAATAGCAGCAACTCCACCTCCTCACCCAATTTCTCTAGGAACCTGTGAATTGATATGACTGGGGGGAGTAGATTCATTTAGACTGACATAATCATCAGGATGCAGCCACGTCTCAGTGAGGGACAATAAATCTATGTTGTAATCAGAGACTATTTCATTAACTAAAAGAGCCTTTTTTTCCAGTGATCTAATGTTTAAAAGACCACATTTAAAAGTCTGGGTTTCCTGTTTTGTTTCAGAGGTTGTTTTAATTTGTATTAAATTTTTGTGTGGAGTTCTCGCTCTATTATTGTTTAATTTCAATAATTTAATCGGACGGTGAACAGACACAATCTCTATGGGGTTTTGTGACTGATCCAGAGGGAGCGCAGAGAAGTGTTTAGCACTGCAGCTCTGCTTCCTGGTCCCAACTATGGGTTGTCATGTTATAGACTTAGTAATATTCCTAGATAAGAGAGCTGCTCCATCCCAAGTGGGATGAACGCCGTCTCTCCTAACAAGACCAGGTTTTCTCAAAAAGGTTAGCCAATTATCTATAAAGCCCACACTGTTTACAGGACACCACCTCGACAGCCAGCGGTTAAAAGACAACATGCGGCTAAACATGTCATCACCTGTTGTATTAGGGAGCGGGCCAGAGAAAACTACTGTGTCCGACATCGTTTTAGCAAAAGCACACACCGACTCAACATTCAATTTAGTGACCTCCAACATACGAAGCCGGGAGTCGTTGCTGCCGACGTGAATTACGATTTTATTGTATTTACCTTTTTTAGATTTAGCCATTAACTTAAGTTTAGATTCGATGTCGCCGGCTCTGGCCCCTGGGATACAATTAACTATGATCGCTGGTGTCGCTAACCTGACGTTTCTCAGAACCGAGTCGCCAATAATCAGAGTTTGTTTATCAGCGGGTGCCTCGCTGAGTGGAGAGAATCTATTTGAAACGTGAGCTGGTGGCTCTTTAATCGTGGGCTTTCTGAGTCTAGCACTATGCCCCCTCTGGAACGTCACCCATCTGCCCTGGGCTCCCGGCTGCACGGGACTAGTCTGGGGACTGCTCGTTAAGGCTAAGCTACGTGCTAAGCTAGGTGGCTCCGCGGCTAGCGGGAGCCGGCTAACTACAGCTAACGGAGTTTCTAAGCTGCTGAGCCGAGCTTCTAAGTCGCTAAGCCGAGCCTCCATCGCTATCAACACACTACACTTATTACATGTACCACTACTGTTAAGGGAGGCAGAGGAGTAGGTAAACATTAGACACCCGGAGCAAGAGAGAGCAGTAGAGCAACAGGGAGAGAGAGAAGACATCGCTTCTATATAGCTACGAAGGTGAGCTCAGACAGAACACAGAATCACTAAGCACGATAGAATAAGGGTTGGTATTTGCGAGTGTTTAACTACAGACCGGTGATTTTAGCCGTAGTGCTACAGGGAAACAGTTGTGTTTAGCAGCGGAGCTAATTCGCAGAGCGACCACCACCAGTGGCAAGAAAACAGGAAATGACGCAGCACGCTTACCGTAATCCTGTCCGCCTATAAAAACTGCATCCCACATTGCATATTAACAGATTTTGTTTAAATGTATGAACATTTCAGTGCATTTTAAAAGAGCCAATTCACAGAAATTGAACAGACTGATTGAGTCCTAGCTATATGGTCAGCAGTTCCAGGATAACAAGTAATCTTATTTGATTCTTGCATTCATAGAACTAAACTACTGATTTACTATGCAATGAATAATATATGAATCATAATGTGTAAATATATTCCTCTTTTCTTTTTACTGTCTACAGATATGAAGAGTACATCCATACCAAAGATACTTTGGATCTTAAACAGCCTTCAATCAACCAATTCATCGAATCAAGGAGTGTGCCACTATACAACTGCAACCATCCCCAGCAGAAAGCCATTACACACTCAATACTGTCGGACCTCATAATAAATTGCAACATGCCATTGTCCATCGTTGAACATCAAAGTTTTCATCAGTTTTTGTCAATAGTGGACAACAAGTACTCTCCAGTCAGTCGAAGAACAATTACTTCAAAGATTGACAGTCTGGTGGGAGATAGACAAAGTAAGCTAAAAAATGAACTAGCAAAGGCAGATAATGTGTCAGTGACTGTAGACATATGGTCAGACCGCAGGATGAGAGGCTTTCTTGGAGTCACAGGACATTGGATCAACATCGAAGATGACAGTCTTCAGTTAAAATCTCAGTTGCTCGCATGCAACCGCTTCAGAGGTTCCCATACAGGGGAAAGAATTTGTGAAGAATTTGAGCAAATATGTGAAGAATATCAAATGAAGAAAAAGGTCAATCACATCATCTGTGACAACGCTGCAAACATAAAAAAGGCGTTCAGTACATGTTTTCCTGGACAGGAAGATGAAGATGACGACCATGATGATTTCAACATTTGGAACAACCTGACAGTGGAAGAGCAGGAGAGGTTTGAGAATGTATTGAGTGCAAAGTCCCAGACAAGACTTCAATGTTTTGCACATACCCTTCAATTGACTATAGGTGATGGCCTTAAAGACACTAAAATAATCAGTGCAGCTCTCTCCAAAGCTTCAAGGTTGAGCTCTTTGCTCCACATGAGCACCACTTTCAAAGACAAATTTGAGATGGAGTTTGGACAGTGTGGAATCCCTGCCTCTGTAACCACACACTGGAATTCCACACTTAGGCAACTGAAATCAGTGCTTAACTGTGACCAACTGAAACTGTCTGCAGTTCTTGAAGAGGCGGGACACAAAGAGACAGTATTCACAGCTAGAGAGTGGAGTCAGATAAGGGAACTGGTGGATGTTCTTCAACCCTTTAGAGCCACGGATCTCACACAAGGAGAAAAAATTGTCACTATAAGTGCTGTGGTACCCTGCATCCTTTCTCTTAATCATCACTTGGAAAATCAAAAAGAGAGAGTGCACTACATGGGTGGTTTGATCCTTTGTACATGTGAGGATGGCAGATGACCAGAGTGATGGAGCAACCTTGCCGTTCTCTGACCCTCTATACCTAAAAGCTGCTTTGCTGGATCCTTCATTCGGCACCATGTGGTTGGGCCATGATGTTTTGGCCCCTGAAAACGTCAAGGAGGATGTGTCTGTGATGATAAAAAGTATGTTATTTTTTCCGTATTAATCCAATTTAAATGTCAGACCTAAGAAGAAATAGTCTGTAAAAGGAATGTTTAGTATGTTGATATATACACACTGAGCACTTCAGTTTTTGTTTACATTGTCATAAAGGTGATAATTCTACTTTATAGTTATTATTGAGGTTGTAGTGGGTGATAGTGGTATACTGGAGAGAATAATATATTGAAAAGTGTTCCTAATATTTTCCCTCCCACATTTATGTTAATGAAGTGGACAAAATTGAAATTTTTATAGAAATATTTTGTGACTATTGTTTTTGCTTGTTTATCAGGCTTGATTCTCAGAGATGCTGGCATGACCATGACCACAACCAGTCCAATCACCGATGAGCCAATTACACCGTCAGAGCCAGAGCATCAGACTGGGCTGTTCTCAGCATACCGCAAAAATATGAAGATGAGTTCAAATTCCACTCCCCAAATTCAGTTGAACCACTACCTCGACATTTGTGATGGACAGAGCTGTCTTCAGTTTTGGGCCATGAACAGGCGCACCCTCCCCTCTTTGTTCAAGGTGGCGGTAAGGGTCATGGCAGTCCCTGCATCAAGTGCACCTGTTGAACGTGTGTTCAGCCATGGTGGGGTGATAATGCGACCCCATCGTTCACAACTGAGTGACAAAGAACTCTCAAATTTAATTTTTTGCAAATGCAATGCATTGTAAGTCGATGTATTGCAAATAATATTCTACAACATGTAGGGAGATTGACTGATGACTTGATCTGTTCTCGTATACAGCGAGCCACCTAGAGGTTCTAATTGATTCTGTTCATAGGTTGGAGGTAATGATCAAAAAAAAAATGTCAAACTATTCATATAATGGCTTTGGTATGCCACATGCTATTCTTGTTATTTCGTCCTGTTCATATTTATACTATCTACATTTTAACCTAAGATTTATTATTAAAATATTGATTATATTTTAAGTGTGCAAAATTAAATAACCTTATTTATGCAACGCCACTTACACAACCACTGCTGTCCCTGTTATTTGGAGCCTGACACCTGGGAGGAATGGTGAATACGTTTTAATGGTTTGATGTAATGTTTTTTCATTTCAGTAATGTTTACATTTCAGGCAATATGTATTTATTTATTTTGATATATTTATTTTAATTTTATGTTCCATTTAGTTGATGATACAATACTTTTTTGTTCACAGAAATGTTAATGAGAAGCACCTTAGACAGATGCCTTAACAGGCCATTGAGAAATTGCGTGACCCTCCTGAAGGTGGACGCAAGCAGTTCAGTAAGTTGGGCAATTGTAAGCAGGCTTACTGTTAATGTGTAGACATTATGATTGTTAATGTTGAAATAAAACAACTTGTGATTGTGAACCACTCTCTTGACTGATTTTTAAATGTAGAAACTGGGTTAGATAATATGATTTTTGTATGACTTGACTTGTGACTTGCTTGACCTGAGCAATGACTTGACTTGTGACTTGCTTGAGACTTGAAGGTTATGACTTGAGACTTGCTTGTGACTTGCACATGAGTGACTTACTCCCATGTCTGGCCTTAATACATCTCGATGCCATTCGGCGCCAGAACCAGGAGATAAGAAATCTCTTTGTCTAGAAATAGTCCTTTGTGTAACTGGCGACCGACCGCCATCTTGTCTTGGACCTCATGTCGTCACAGAGGTCATAAAACCTCCATCTTGAAATAACTTACACGTAACATCTTGATTTCAGCCAGACGACGTCACCACGTGAATTCGTCATTACACCATAGCCACTCCCCCTTTTCTTTCTCACACACACACACATAGAGACATACACAGACAGGCAGAAACACACATGACCACACACACACACATAGATACTCAGTATCACATGCGTGGTCCTAATTGTGATAAGTGCTGCTGCTGCTGTTGCCATCCTGGAAATATTGGAGTTTGTTAAATGAAGAATCATTGAAATAACATTAACTTTATTTCACTTTTTAATAAATACTTTTGTAATTAAAGTATGTTTTTCTGTGATTATTTGTGCATATGTATGTGAATTCAGCTGGATTACTATAGCCTGTGCTCGAACTTAAAACCCTTCATTGTTTATTATATAATCATTAATATTAAATATTGAGATTATTAATTTAACTTTTATCACTTGAGACTGATAACTATAGTTTGACTGGTTGGTCCCTGTAACCAGGGTGGTGCCCCGCGACGATAAGCAATGATTACAGATTGTATTATTCTTAATTGATAATTGTATCGTTTTCATTAATTATTTTAACTATTATTAATGGATAACCGTATCATTTCTAATTAATTGTTTTACTATTCCCAATTAATAGCTTTATCATTTTTAATTATTTTTAATGAATAATTTTTATTTTAATAATCATATTTCATGATTATTAATAATTAGCCAACGTCAAATCTACTACTACTATTGCACAACAACAGTGTTGACCAGGCTTTCCGAAATATGAGGGATTTATTGAGTGAAGAACAGAAGCAAAAAGCCCTGACATTTGTCCACATTCTCCAATAATTCAGCCCTGCAGCATCGTTCCTACTCTAGTGCGGAGGCAACATTAGTCAAAGCCCAAGTTATTAATGTTAGAGAGCCATTTATGTATCTTGCCTTTTATCTTTAACCAAAGCAACTTGCAGTGAAGCTTGCTGTGGCATGAGCATCAATTCCAAGATTGCCACAGATACAAACAGATAAAATCAATAGTTGGATGAGGAGCTGCAGGGCTTTTCAATATCTCTGACCAAACAACCGTCATGAAAGTCTGGTGATAGAAACGCTGCAGAATAAGATCTGGTGAGAAAGAGATTTGGCGTCTGCAGTTCAAATATCCATGGAAAGAGTTCAACTCAGAACATTTGTTTCTTTACAAGGCTTTGAACCCACTTCAGAAATCAGTGAGGTATTCTCCTCAGATATTGGGCCCAACGCTGTTCTGAAACTGGTTAGCCCTCTTGCACAAAACTTGCAAAAAACCTCATATGAACACCCATGAAAATGTATAAGCATCACCATGACCTAATTTCAATCATTTGTCTTTGACAGAATATCAATTATGCCCGTGGATGTAATGGTAATACAAACACTGTTGTCTGAACCGTGGGTCACAGTTGTTAGTGAGGTTGGATTCCAAGTCCATATTCTGAGTAATTTGTCTCATTGCAACTTTTGGTGTGAGTTAAAATCGCCTTTTCTTAACCCTGGAGCAGAAGGTAGGAGTTCACATTTTCCTCACGTTTCCCAAAAACCCTTTTCAGTAAAGCCATATTGTATATACAGAAGAAGACTGAAATGCAATTAAATAGATTCAATATGCGCTTTACATTAACAGCGCTTATAACTGAACCCTGGAATTATAAGGGAAAATGTTGAAGCAATATAAAATGTAATATGAATAAATAAGTCAACGATTTTTGACTGTGTGGAGGATGACAGGCCTCCAAATGCACAGACTACAACTTCCCAGGGTTCAGCTCCAGGACATACAATTGAAACCATCCTTGATCAAAAGTATACTCTCCCTCTGCCCTTTCTCCTATCTCAGACGCCTGCATTTTGATGTGTGCTGATGTAACCAAAATTTACTGGAACATGAGAATAAAGCAGGCCCAGAGCAGGGGCACTCACGCTCCTGCACGCATACTCGCACACGCACATCTCCCAGCACCCTTCTATCCAACAAATACTTTGAAAGTCAACTGTGAACTGAGTTTTCAAAACATCAAATGTGTAATTGTAAGGAAATATTACCTTTAATAATGCATGTACATTTGTTTTTACATTTTATTTTAAAAGAATAGAAAAAAAAAAACTCTTGGAAAGATTTGGGTTTCAGGCGGTAGTTGTACCGGGACAAAGGTCAAGTCACATCCCACTTGCGTCTGTCTACTTATTGGTCGACTGAATGTGCTGCTTTTCTACCCTCCTTGAACACAGAGAAGTGCCAACGTCTCATGTAGATGCCTCTTTGAATCATAAACCTCATAAATTTGTCTTGACCAATCGTTTGCAAGTTCTTTTACACCGCAGGTTCTTAGAAAACAGGTAGAAGAACAAATGGTTGTTTTTATATCCCTGGAACATGAGCACTCTCACAACAAAAGCAGGTTTAATATTTAACCCTTGGCCAGTCAGTCCATCCATGATATCAGTCAAAACTGAATTATAAATATTTGTGTTAATCCTCTCAAGACGACTTGTAATAACATCAGGAATATCTGTATTTGAAACTATTTATCTAGAACAGTGATATTCAAATACAATTCTGAGAGGTTCAGATGAAATATCCACAAGTAACAGTCTAGAACATCACAATGTTTAAATAGCGTTATGATTCAGTGCAATGTATATAGAAATTTGTGTGTAGCAAAAAACGGATATTCAAATTAAAGAATATTGAAGAAATTAACATTTTAACAGTATGTTTTGTCAATTTTCACATTGAACTGGAGGGATTGTAACTTGCAACAATCGCAGGAGTCACTGAACATATACTGACAGATTGAGGTTTTGAACTGCACATCTGAAAACTATGAACTTGTGAAGTTACTTTTCTTACTTTTCTTTTACTGGCTTTTAATTGTTGATTTCTCCTCATCTTGTCTGAACCTCTTGTGTGTAACTCACTCATCGGAATTCACAGATTTGATTGGTCAGTGAGTTTCATGTGCAGCCTAACCATTGCCGTAAAGACTAGAATCACTGTGCCAGTTAAAATAGGAAACCTATTTTAAACGATGTATTGGCTATAAGACCAGATCCGGGAAGGACAGTATCTGGGTCCAGTTCCGGGCCATGGTCTTCCTGTCAGTGACAATTATTCAGTTTGTGAGATACTTTTTCTGGTAACCCTAAACCTAATGTAGCCTCACTCTCAGTTGTCCATGTGTTCAGTCCTCACCAGCTGTATAAGCATGCTTACACACTAAAGTAGGTGAACATGGTAAATATCAATTTGAAGTTGTTTGTGCGTATACACGCACAAACACACACATACACACCCGTTGTAGTGTTGTGAAACTACAACAGGAATAATGTAATCTCCTATCCTGTGTAAAGTTACTTCCAGACTTGTAATGTCTTGTAAGTGTGAAGGTAAAAAAAAGGCCTTGACACTTTATTGAGTAGGGTTGTCACGATACCTTTCTAAAAAACGTCATAACACAGTACTTGTACAGAAAAACTCTCTAAACACATACCAACATGAATAATACTATTCTTTAATATGTTCCCTACGTTGTAGGATCCCACATTTTTTAAGTCATTATTGCTTGTAGTATTGTTTTCCCAGGGATCTTAATTTTGCCGAAGATCCTTGAAATAGCATTCTCTCTCAGTCTGTGACCAGGGCCTTCCAGATTTCCATATAAATCAATGAAGGAAGGAATTGAATAAGTGGATGTATGAAAATAACCAACAGCTATTGTCAAGCTGTTTATATGTGGACAACATTCTTTAGCATTTAGTTTGGTTTAAATTAACATTTAAATCGCATGGTTGGCATTACAATTTCTGCATTAAAATGCAGTCGATTTCTATGGAGCTCTATCAGAACTATTTGATAGAGCTCCAACTAATTTGAAAAAAAATTTAATTTAAAATCAAATAACTAAACTTTTATTCTGTAAAGTCCAATTTCAAAAATTGATAATAATCTCTCTGAATCTTAAAAACATACAATATGCAAGTGAAAAAAAGGTCCTCCAATGTCATTACATTTATGAATTTCAGAAATTAGTCAAAATACATTTTTTTCAATTTGAAACAATAGTTTTTGAATTCACTCAGCGGCTGTGGCTGAGCGTTAGAGCAGTCGTCTTCCAACCTGAAGGTCGGCAGTTCGATCCCCAGTCTGACCCATCTGCATGCTGATGTGTCCTTGGGAAAGATGCTGAACTCTGAATGCCTCCCATAGAACAAAAAAGTGCTGCAAATAGATGCACTGTATGAATGTGTGTGTGAATGGGTGAATGTAAAACTGTACTGTAAAGCGCTTTGAGTGGTCATCAAGACTAGAAAAGAGCTCTATAAAAATACAAAACCATTTAATACTTTCATATATCTTACAGCAGGGGTCTTCAACGTTTTTCAGGCCAAGGACCCCCAAACTGGGCAAGATATGGAGCAGGGACCCCCTACTATATATACCCTACTATATATATATATATACAGTTGCAATCAGAAATATTCAACCCCCCAAAGATTTTAAGGATTTATCAATTAAAGTAGACAGAATCTTGTTCTTTGATCAAGATTCTGCTTCGGATGCCTTCTTTATGAGTTGAGTGATAAAGAAAATCAACACGGAAAATGCATGATGTAGTATTTGTGTGTAGCAGTATATTTTGTTAAGATAGCCATGTCACAATTATTCAACCCCTATATAATATTGTTGTTTTTAAAGCTGTCTGACAGTTTTTTTTGTCCTAAAGTTGAGTTGAAACATTATTAAGCCTTTGGGAACTCTATACTCATCCTTCATTTGCTTCAGCTGTGATGCATATATAAACCCAACCCATGAAGGTATTCAAGGTGAGTTGCAATCATGGGAAAGACAAAGGAGCTTACACAAAAGCTAGGAGAGGAGATTACTTTGTCACACCTGAAAGGCCTTGGGTAGAAGAAGGATTCCCCAAAAAATTATATTCCAAGAGACACAATTGGGAACATTATAAGGAAGTTTACAACTGATGGAGCAGCTTCAAACATGCCTGGCTGTGGAAGAAAGCCCAGCATTTCATCAAGGACCCTCAGCAACTTAGTCAGAACAACTCAGATAAACCCCTGTGTGACTGCAAGACACCTACAGGATGACCTGATGAAGGCTGGTACAAGTGCTGCAGTGGCAACTATAAGACATGCACTGAATAATAAAGGACTTAATGGCCGGCTCCCAGATGCACTAAGCTCTTGACCACAAGCAACATCAACAGTCGACTAGAATATGCCAGGAGGAATTTGGATAAGCCTACAGAGTTTTGGGTGACAGTTCTATGGACTGATGAAACCAAACTGGAACTGTTTGGACGTATGGACCAGCGGTATGTCTGGCGTGTGAACAGACAGGACAGGCTTATGACCAGAAGAATACCATCCCCATAGTCCAGCATGGAGGTTGGTCAAAGATGATGTTGGGCTGTTTTTCTGCGGCTGGAACTATCAATCTTTATTGTGTACATGGCATCATGGATTCACAGAAATATCAGGCCATTTTAAAGAGGAATGTGATTCCTTATGTTGACAAATTAAACCTTGGTGATCATTGGACTTTCCAGCAAGACAATGATCCAAAGCAAAATCTCCAAGTCCACCAAAGCTTGGTTGAGAAAAAGATCCTGGAATGTCCTGGAGTGGCATTCACAGTCACCAGATTCAAATTTGATTGAAAATCTTTGGTGGGATTTAAAGAAGGCAGTTGCAGCATGGAAGCCATCAAACATCACTGATCTAGAGGCTTTTGCACTTGAAAAATAGGCAAAGATTCCAATCGAGAGGTGTAAGAAGCTTGTCCGCACTGTAGAGGATGCGCCACAAAGTACTGAAGCTGGGGGGTTGAATAATACTGCACATGCACATGTGTTGAAAGAGTTACATTTTTCATTTGAACTTCAAAGTTAGGTCAACTTCTGTTGTCAAAATAACTAAAATACGCATCACTAAATATCTTTTGTTGTTTGATGAGTTTTTTTTGTCATTTATTGTCATTATCTGTCATCCACATCACTATAATGTCTATTGAGCTGAGGGGGTTGAATAATTCTGATTGCAACTGTATAGTAGGCGAGAGCGGCGTAATGTGGGACATTTTTTACATTTGCTCCCCCCTAGGCGAGCTTAACTGATATATCAGCAAAATGTACACATTACCCATTAATTCAGGATATTTTCTAGCAATATAAATGATCAGCATGTCTTCAGGACAAAGGGCAGTGAAAATATGATTGTTTTAAAAAAAGTGGTCTTGTGTCCCACTTTACCCCAGGTAAGGGGTAAAGTGGTCCACTTACTTTTTCCACTTTAAAACTACCATAACGACACATGTTGTAATAGTTAAAATCCCGACAGCTAGATTGACTACCACTAATATTGGACTAGTAACAGAATCATGGGGATTGGTCAATTATGCACATTTAGGATTAATATGATTCATGTGATCTCTTGCACACCCTAGCTTACCTGCATATTGGTTCTCTGTCCAATTGGCAGGGCAGGGATATTGTTTTTCTCGCTGCGTATTCAAATGCCAGTTCACGGCACTTAACTTGAGCAAGGCCATGTAACTGGTCAGCTAGTTGTTTCAAGTGTTTGGCAAGCTCCTCCTCCATCTCATCTGTGAATATTCTCTTTGCCTCAGCTACTGCACCCCAGGCTACTGATTTTACGTTCCCTTTCTCTTTTTCTTTATGAATCTTTTGAGGGTTGTCTTGTCAATATTTCTATCCCTTCCAGCTTTTCTTAAGGACTTCTTTCCTTGCATGACCTCAGCGGATGCACTCTCCATCTCTGCCAGGGGGGGTGGCCCCAGGTTGTCTTCCTGGTGTATAGTTTCTTGGCATGATGGCTTTTCTATAATGTTTATGACATTAAAAATAAAACATATATAATGTAATATATAATGAACAGTTGATTAAGTTCAAAGCAAGAAAATGTACTTTTACATGCAAAAACATTTTTGGGGTGAAAAAACATACTTTCCACAGCACCAGCACCAACTCCGCCTTCGTGGCAAGGGGGGAATGGGAGGGGCTTGAAAACATGACCACAAATGTGTTCGGTTGCCTAGATCCGTTGCCTAGATACAGGGCGTTTCTCACATTAACTGATGTCCCACATTACCCCGCTCTCCCCTATAAAATAGTGTTTTACATTAAACTGGGCCTAGTGCCTTGTATAAACATAGCTACCCTGTTATTGTGCATCAATACTAAGCTTATCAAATATTACAAGGGTTAATTTATTCATGTTGTTAATTTAAACATGTGCAAGGTACAGGGTGGCTATGCCACTGCCATTTATAAACATACATCTTGCATACAACACTGAGCTATTAAAGTAATTCACAGATTCATGTTTTATTTTAAACATGCATGTAGAAGAGACAGTGAATCCTCAAGCCATCTGTGGATGGCACACATACGGCCTCATTAGTGAGATGTCGGACCCTAATGGGTAGTACACAATTTATCTAATCTTGGACGGATGGAGGTTGTCAGGCAGAGGGTCATATCAGCCTCACAATATGATGGATGAATGTAAATGTGTATTCAAAGACATTTAAGATGTGGGGAAAAAATTGGTTCGAAAAAAAAAAAAAATTGTCTAATCACTCAAAGATTTCACGACCCCCCTGCAGTACCTCCGTGGACCCCCTAGGGGTCGCGGACCCCCTGTTTAAGACCTCTGTCTTACAGTATATATTTTTAACTCAACAAACAATTGGCCATGGTTTTGCTCCATAGTTTCAACTTCCCTTCCCGTCTGTGCTGGTTCTCTTGTTTGTGTTTTCCACGTGGTGTCCATCTTTGTTGGTCTTTGCTATGAGGTAATGGTCTATATTGAGGACATGCCCAAGTCTTTGAATCCACAACATCGGATTTCTAGCACCACACTGTAGCTCTTTGTCATCTTGTTAAGTTCTTTGTTTGGGATCTTTTTAGGCAAGGAGATGCAACACAAGCTTTTCTTTTCCCTGGCTGATGTCTTGTAATATTTGTGTAATGCTTTTCCCAATAAATGCAGTAATTTGATTATCATAGTGATTACGTGCCATGTTTTGTCTCTCTCTCCATCTCTCTTCTCTCATCTCCCCCAGGTGGGTGCTCTGGAAGCACCTCCACTGGCACAGCTGTGGCCATTCTGGCATCAAGGTGTGGCCAATAGATCCCTAGGCAGAGCGTCAGCTGTGGCCAATGGGCCAAGCAGCAGTTTGGGACGTGGTGTGCAGTGTTGATGTTCCGGTGTGGAGTTTTAAACGAAGCTCCCTTTGAAGTCATGGACATTGTTCCTTGTTAGGTGTTCGTTTGTGTTTCTTTTTCCCCTTCCGTTTTGAGAAGGCCGTTTTGTGTTGATATAAATAGTTGTTTAATAAATACTTGTTTCATTTAAAACGCACCTATTGTTTTCTTGTTTTTGGCCCGGTTTATTTTCTAATTGTTTGTCCTTCATTTTGATCTGTTGCCTTGAGTTAGAATTACTTGAATTTCTGTTACTTCTTCTCCAGCTCCTTTTTATTGTTTTTTCTCTTTATTGTTCATTTGGCAATTCAAGGGAAATGCTTTTGATCACATGCATTTTGATCAATTGCCTTTAGGTGATTTCATTATACTTTTTTATCTTAATGGTGGATCATGATCTTGCTGGCTGCTGACCATTGACTATGATTGCAGCAGGACTGCTTGACATATAGATACTTGACCTTCAAGTTTCTGACCTTCAGTTATCCTTCAAAATGTTAATCTCATAAATGCTGCTAAAACCTTTATCGTGATGTTTTCCTCTACACTTGACATCTATTGCACTTCAGTCCGTCCTGGGAGAGGGATCCCTCACATTTGGCTCTCTTTGAGGTTTCTATTTTTACCCTGTTAAAACAGTTTTTAGTACTTTTCTTTACTCTCGTTGAGGGTTAAGGACAGAAGATGTCACACAATGTTAAAGCCCTATGAGAAAAATTGTGATTTGTGAATATGGACTATACAATTTGATTGATTGATCTAGTGCTGCTTGTTGTTGTTCTGACATTTCCAGGAAACCTGTTGCTCAGTGGCATAAAGTAAAGATATGTATCGTGTAATATAATAATAATAATAATAATAGCATTGATTGCCTTCACTGGATGTTTAATTAAACTCTTTTTACCATTTCACAAACTGATACATTTCCTTCAGAGTGAAAAGACAAATCCATCAGGTCTTCATACTGCTTTAACTGCTGTTTTTATTCATGCCTCATTCTGTTTTTCACAATTTTAAATTATTCAGATATGAGCAATGGCTGAAATTTTTTTTGGGTATTTCAAACATAATATTGATCACATCGAGATGAAACTATCCTTTTGCAACTAATTTAGAAAATTATTAACATCACAAAAGAAGGTACACAAATCCTGGAAATCCCATATAGCAATAAACCAGGAAGGCTCATTCTTTACAGCATTTTCCAGAATAGTGACATTAAAGATATTTACAGCTTGGTTGGAACAACATGAACAACAACATCTACCGTGGAGAAATGTTATCTACCACACAGAAAATAATCTTAGTATTACTCAAGCTTACTTGAAGACGATTACCTTGTTCCAGTAATCACTGATAATGATTTACCTGTTTTCCAATCCATACAATCATATTTTTTCAATATCATGCTGCATCACATTTAGGATTTCAACACAATAATAGTAAATCAGTCAGACAACTCATGCCCAAATAGTTATTGTAACAGTAGAACATGTTAGTGTTTGGTGTCGAGACCTCACTCCCCCCCCCGATATGTTTTATTAATTAATTGTTTGTTTTTTACCCAGTTTACACTTGTCTTTTCTACCACCTTAGCAAACATGGTTTCAGTGTTCCATATTGTCTCTGCTGAACAGCAAAAGTCTCAGGCACGTCCCACAGTTTATCACTCAGAAAACTCTTAATTTCAGGTTCCGTTGTCTTGAGCTGTTTATCAAGGCGGCATTGTAGTGGGATTTTCTTGGCCCCTTGGTGTCACTGGTGACTACTGTCAAGGTCTGGGAGTGGTTGGACATCGGCTTTTGCCTGGGATCAAGTAATCACTGCAACAACACTCACATCAATCATTGCATTTTCCCCCTCATCATCCCCATAGTCACATTCTTTTGAAAGTTCTTTCTCATGCGAACGTGGTAAATTCCATCCAAGAATGGCACCTACTGGTATATTTTCTACCACACCAACAGTCAGAAGATAAGGCTATTCATCAATAGTTACAGTTAAATCTGCTTTAGGAAAGGGATGCTTGTACCCATGAAACAATAAAATGTCTGTTTGTCTACTGTAATCCACAGTTCGACAGATACCAGAATGTGTTTAACTAGAGAGATGAAGCTACCTGTATCCAACAGAGCAGTGACCCGCTGCCCATTGACAGCCCCTGTTTAATCCATCTTAATTTCGGACCCAGACAAAATTTGCAAGCATGAGAACTAGTAGAGCTTTTTGGTTGGGACCCGAGTCAGTGTGATGCAGGGTGCTTGTTTGTGAGCCCCACTGCCATGGGGAAAAACTGTTCAGGTGGTGTGAGGTCTGTGCAATTATTGTCCACAGGAATCTGAAAGACTCCACGGTTTTAACTGGGGAGTCGCACATGGTGAGTGGGGCGGATTGGGCTAGGCTCCTCCTGAAGTTTGCCATCATCTCTACAGTTTTCAAAGCGTTCAGCTCCTTGTAGTTCTGGCTGCACCAGGAAGCCAAACTGTCAACTTCCTCTCTGTAGGCGGCCTTGTCCCAATTGGAGATTAATCAAATGAGGGTTGTGTCGTGTGCACATTTCAGGAGTTTGGCTGGAGATGCAGTTGTTTGTGTGGAGGGGAGAGCACACAGCCTTGTGGTTCTCCAGTGCTGAGGGTCCGAAGTTGAGAGACAAGCTTGCCCAGCCTCACGCACCGTGGGACCTCAGACAAGAAAAAATGATTTAACTGGTTTTACTTACCTGGTTTTGCTCATGTTTTGACTATGATCACTATCTTTCCTCACTTTACTCACTCTGGAGTTCCAAATTATAGACAACAAACATTGGCAGGAACAAAACAATCCATGTGGTGCAGCCATGATAGACTCACCTGACCCTTTTACTGAGTACAAGAGACATTGAGGTAAAATCTTTATGTTTTGTCTCTGGCTCTGCACTAATCAACAGTTCACAGGAAGCTGTAGCTAACTAAAACACTGGCATAAACCAAAACCTGTAATATAAACACAAAGCTGATATCAATGATCAGTTAATGAGAGAGAGCACATCATAAGGTTGCGTATATCACATGATTAATGCCACTCTTTGACTAATCATACATTTTAATACAGATTTAGATTGTAAAAAAATTATACTGTATTGTATTTGTTAATATTCATTTCATTAGATTATATATTACAGCAGTTTAATCCACACCAGGTGATAACTTTTAATGATAATTTTTTCTAGAGAAGATGAGTTCAACTTGATTTAAATCTCTGTTTTCATTAATGATCACTCACTGTCTCGCACTTGCACAAATAGAGACTGAAGGGAGATATCTTACGGAGCACTGCCTCCTTCTGGATGATAACATATGCTGCTTTGCCCAGGAACATATGCTTACTTAGTTTTTACATTTGGATTTTGATGCATTATTTTATTGTAAATACTGATTTATCCAGTCTATTCTTATTTAACAACACACATGGAATAATGTGACATACATGAGTCAGTCAAAGTATGTGCTGTAACAGCAGTTGAACAGGGGTACATAGACACTTTCACATCTACCTTGTTTAGTCTGGATAAATTAATTAAAATCAACATTCCATGTAGCTTTAATACATAAGATCAATGTAAAGGTTCACATTTTATAGATAGATGTGGGAAATGTGCAACGCACAAACCAATACCAAATTAGGTCTGGATCAAAGAGTTGTCCTGGGTCCGGATCAAACCAAAACCATAGTTCAGATCATTTAGAATGTGAAAACATTGTCCGAACAATTGGAAGTTTAGAAAGCATCGAACAATAGATGAAGAAAAGAAGAGCTTGCATTTTCACCTCTGATAAATCAATGTTTGAATAATGAGGATTTTTTTAATTTTGTTCATTCATTCAGACCAGTGTGGAGTACTGGATCTAACGTTGGTAATGCTGGAATTATTACATTAGTGTTTATACAGTAGCATCGTACAGTGGTAACAAAATTACAATATGCACTGGTTCATCCATCTCTCATTTTAAATGGAAAGACCTGCCAAACTGACAACACATCAGTAAGACGCTTGTCTACTTAGCAAATAATTGTCAAGTTAAAGTAGACGTGATGACTATATGATGTATCTATGTCACACGAACCCTTTAGTCCGCTTCCTAAATTTCAATGTTATATCAAACTAACTTGATCAAATGTAAATAACGTAAACCCTGGTTCAGACTAAAGTCTGGACTTTCAGGTGTGAAAATGCCATTAGTATGACTAATGTTGGGGCTCTTGGAATAATGTGATGTTTTTCAGTTCATCTAATTATGTTGATAAACAGTTGTGACATAGGAGGAGCTGTCACATGATGTACAGTCCCATTAGTTTTTCATAGATAATATTACTTACAGACGGAGCACTTTCAGTCCAAATGATTTACAACTTGGTTAGTAAATGTCAGATTCCATGATAATGAGATGAGGGTACACATGCTTGTGTGTATAAAAGCCCATTCCCAAGGTACATTTAGGCAAGAGACATCAATCGATAAGCTTCAAACAGCTGTGAGCCACTTACGGCATTTAAGTACTAGGGACTACACCACTGAGAGTACTGAAAACACAATCTGCATCTTAAACAGATTCACTTTAAAGTTCTATGTCAGTTTTGATAGAATTCAGCAGCTGTGACACCATGATTTGTTAACAAGTATTCTGAATCACTAATAGTCCTTTTCCTGTCTTCATACCAAAAGAGCTGGAGGAAAATAAGTTTTGTAATATTTAGACCTAACTGCTATGTAAAAAACTTTAAAATAAAACATGAATCCTCATGAAGACTGTGATATTAATTTAAACTGTTGGCAATTTTTTACTTTTAAATAATTGTTTCATTATCCAGGGTAGTCCTGAGTTTCTGTGTTAAAATACATTGTATTATTAAAAGAAATCAAATGGAAATGGAAAAATGAATGGAACCAGAGACCCCGCCCACATAACAACTCCCTTACTGTATAAGACTGTGTACATAATTATTTGCAAATGATCCCTTTAAAATAACTTCCACTGCATATCATTCAACCTTGTTTTTTGGTAGTTCAACATATTGTAGTTTGTGTTTTGTATGTATATAGTGTTTGAGTATAGTATTAACCCCATGTAATTGTGTAAAATAAGTGTCAACATTTAGCAACATGGTTGCTGGTGTTCGCGCTAAACGATCCAATCCCAGTCATCGTGACTTTCGTGGTTGTGGTTTACATTTCCATAGCAACAGCTAGCTCTACACCAGAGGATTGTGAGTTCCTTAAAATGTTTAATAAAACCCACTTGCGTTTTTTTTTAGGGCCATATCACATTGTTGCACGTGGCATCTATTTCACTTCTGTCCGTCCTGGGAGAGGGATCCCTCACATGTGGCTCTCTCTGAGGTTTCTACATATTTTTACCCTGTTAAAAGGGTTTTTTGTAGTTTTTCCTTACTCTTGCTGAGGGTTAAGCACAGAGGATGTCACACCCTGTTAAAGCCCTATGAGATGAATTGTAATTTGTGAATATGGGCTATACAATTAAAATTTGATTGATTGATTGATTGATCTAGCTTGTGGTAAATGGCCGGTAATAAAAATCTCTTCAGAAAATGAATGGGAATTTTACCTCCAGAACCACACTTTTGAGCTTCATTGTATTCTAAGCAGTGGACGGAGTTTGAAAAGCAAGCTTTTTTCTGATATGATTTGCTCCATTTACTATTTCAAGATCATAGTGACAATTTCAGCAAATATCAAAAAAAGTTATTAATCGTTATGCATCTTTAAAGCAAACACTTATCACTGTTTGAAACATTGGAAGCTCCTGCCATTTGTAGACAGGTCTTCATTAAAATTGGTGTGGCTCCAAATTGACTGAAAAATAGGCTGTGACCATCAGATAAAATGTCATCCATCAGTACCTGTGAATATGAAGAGAGACCTGTTTTTCCATTGATAAAATAGGTGAGTTATCAGGTAAACTATTTTATTTAAGGTTCAGCAAATCAAGCATATTTATTTTGTTATTAAACAAAGAAATTAATATTGGCATCGCCTTATATTTACTACAGCTAGCAGTGCAGATCACAAAGTATCCACTAGATGGCAACACAAGATCAGGATGTTCCTTAGGCTGCATTCTTTCAGTTACTTGTACTTTACCTGATAATTTAATTTTCATGCCACTCTATACTTCAACTGCAATACATATCAGAGCACGTTTTTACATGTTACTATTTTTACTTAATTTGATAACTTACTTCAGTTACTTTTCAGATTCAGATTCTATAAAGAAACTGATGAGTTGAATATGATGCATTGTTGTAAAATAAACTACTTACAGTATAGAGATGAGTGAACTCCTCCACCATGACAAACCATAGTAGTAAAAATGCTACTCACACATTAATGTATCAGAATTATCAATCCAATAGTATAAAACTCACAGGAGATATTTTTCTGCATTATGAGTACTTTTATGTTTTATATTTTAACCTTTGTGCATAGTACTAAAGAGCTTTACTCTGTTGTCTTTGGAAGAAAAAGTGTCCCAACCAGAGTACTTTTTTCTATGCAAAAGAGTATTTTTCTTCTGTGGTAGCTTTTACTTAAGTGAATGATCAGAATACTTGGAATGAATAAAACTATTTACAATTCAACTAATGGAAAGATATGAGTGCAGTCACATCACACAGAATCACTGTCCATATGCATCTCTGATGTCTTGTACAGATTACGCTTGTCAGTCTCACCCGTAGTTGTCCACGCTGTGTCTGTGCTGCTATTGGAGTGAAATAAAAAAAAACTGGTAAAAAAACAAGGCGTTAGCTAGTTTGCATCCGTGATTTCCGGTCAAACCAGCTCTGTGAAAATCCCTGCTTATAACATTTCCCTCCTTTTGTAGATGCCTGCTTGATGTTTAAATATGGTCTATGTTGTGCTAATTCTTTGGTTGATAATCTATTGCAATATTTATGTCTCTCGATCTGAGTCTTGATGCCAGTGCTGACGTGTGTATAAGTCATCTGAAACACAACCCTTCACACAGGCACGTTCTGTTAAACTATGAATGTTTTTGTTTAAGTATTTCAGGTTCATGCAGTCAGCATGTTTGTTTAATTGTCTGTGACAGGCATTTGCTCAATGAAGGGCGGCAGGCCACTTAACTCGCAGACACAAATATAAAAAGGGCAGAACACAAACTAAAAGGTTGTTGTTGTGTATCCCCCCAAAAATGATACATTCATACAAAACTATTACCGAATCCTCTTTCCTCCATAAATAGATGCGATGTGCCTTACGGGCAGCGCTCTGACTATGCTCAACCTTTGCTTGGAATGAACTCAGCAGGCCTGGTAACACAGAGGAGACAGATCTGATGAATGTAAAATCAGCAGATACATGAAGCATACTGACAGGGGGTGCAGAGCAGAGTTCTGTGTGAAGCCTTTGTTGTGCTGGTACAGTTTAAGACAATCGTCAGGTTACGAAAGTGTTTTTGACAGAGATTAATCAATCACTGGATAACACGAATTATTAGATGGAAAGGAGCGGGTAGGAAGTACAGTCAAGTACGAACCATATATGTATCCATCCAAAGTCACTCCATGCCAAATAAATACTTGCAGTAAATCTGTATCGATATTGAGATATAGACTTTTTAGCTTGAGATATCATTTTTATTTAGCACTCCCTCAATCAGTAGGCCAGCACTAGAAAGGAACTTGTAATTTGGACGGAGTAGGAAATCAACAGAGCTGACCTATCAATATGATGGATTCTGCATCTTGAATAGAGTCTCAGCAGCTTCCTGAAGGCAGCACGACAGGTGTGTTGATATATCTGAAGCTTTTGTTTTGAACAGTGCTCCAGAGATCCAGAAGTGCTTCACATACCAATGACTCTTTCCTGCTACTTTTAAAGCAAAGGAGGAAAATCAACTATACATTAAAACCAACTTTGCTGACTAGAGGTGAACTGGGGTTCCACACCAAGATCTATAATTCCCTCACATATTCATAACATGTTACATGTTAACCTGAACATTAACATGGGGATTACTGGATATTACCAAAAATAAGAGTGTTTGAAAACTATATAAAAGTTTAAAGTCGTGATGATTCATACTTAAAGGGATAGTTCACCCAGAAATGAAAATCACTCATTATTTACTCAACCCTATGCTGATGGGGTGGATGAAGTGTTTGAGTCCACAAAACACTTCTGGAGTTTCAGGAGTAAACATTAGTGACCTATTTGGTCCATAGAAAGAAAGAGGTGTGTGTCTGCATATAATTGCACCACAGTCTTTGATTGCAGGCCATTTACTGACTCTGTTGTCCTGCCTCTGTGATGGGACATCTTTCATTTCAGATTTTAAAGTAATCAGTCCTGTTGAGCCTTTCCAGATTGGTTTGGTGAGAAAGTCCTCTGGGTTCAGGTGCTGGTCCTCGAGTGCTTGCACAACGTCATTTCCCATTTGTGTTTCCTCAAAGTCTGTGATCACAGACTCTCAGGCACAAGTTCTGTCCCAGTGTTCTATGGTGCGGCCATTTACACAAACATCATGTTGATTTTGTTTCAGGGTTATTTATTGTATAAACACAGTCTTGATAAAAGCCGATAAAAGTTTCTTTGTTCCTTGTTTCACAGGCTCCTTTTAAGTTTTTGCATCCAGCAGTTTATTATATGTGATATTATGATTGTGAAAACATAATTATAATTGAAATAGTGTAAGATTGATGTGATCATACAGAATCAGTTAAGAAAAGAAATGCAATTTAATGCTTGGAAAGTTCATGCTGGGACATTCATGGGAAATGAATACACCATGACTATAGCGTGCAAATCAGCTGCTTTTTATGTGTACACTGTAAGTAGTGCAGGAAAAAAGTACTGGCCACTGAGCAGCGAGCTGATCCTTCACTTACAGAGCTTTTTGAGTGCTGCTATTGGTTATCTGTGTCAAGATCAGTTGTTGGTGAGTAAATGGGATTAACTGTGTTGGTGATCCAGTTTTTCAAGTGGTTGTTCCGTCGAAATTCTGCGAGGAGGTACTGAGGACCTTGCACGATCAGTTTGGGCACTTGGGGGTTCGTAAAACTTATGAATACATCCTTAAATATTTTTTCTGGCCGTGCATGAAGAGGGATGTATCTCAATATATCAAGACTTGTCAAACTTGTCAGATGACAGATAAACCTAACCAGTACATTAAGTCGGCTCCTCTCTTCCCCATTCCTGCAATTTCTTAGCCTTTTGAGCATTTAATAATCGATTGTGTTGGTCCCTTACCACGCTAAAAATCATGAAGTAATTACTTGCTTACAGTAGTATGTCAGAGCACAAGATATCCAGCCGCATATCCGTTACAGCTAAATCCGTGGTTAAAGCTTTAACCCAATTTATTTCAGTTTTTGGGATCCCTAAGGTGATCCAGAGTGACCAGGGCACATATTTTACATCCAAACTTTTTTCTCAGGTTTTGAAACAGCTGGGTGTAAAACATAATCTGGCCTCAGCGTATCACACACAGAGTCAAGGGACGTTGGAAAGATTTCATCAAATACTCAAATCTCTGTTGTCAGGATTGGGAGGAAGGTTTACCCTGGTTGTTGTTAGCTGCCAGATGTGTTCTTCAGGAGAGCACTGGATTTAGTCCAAACCAGCTTGTGTTTGATCACATGGTGCGTGGACCATTAACAATGCTTCATGATCAAGTTATGCAATCTGAACCACCCCTTAATCTGCTGTATTATGTGAATGGTTTCCAGCATAGATTGTATGTTGCGGGCGAGATGGCTAAGGAAAATGTAACATCTGCTCAGAGGAAAATGAAAAATATTTATGACCATAAAGCCGAGAATCACATCTTCAGTCCAGGTGACCAGGTTCTGGCTTTGTTACCACTAGTGTGTTCACCGTTTCAAGTTCCACGGCCCTTTTTCTATTTTGCGTAAAGTGTCGGAGCAAAATTACCTACTTTCTACACCTAAACGTAGAAAGTCAACTCAGCTCTGCCATGTGAATCTGTAAAAGCCATTATAAAGATTTAGGCAATAGAAAGACAGACCCAGGGGTGCTTACTTTCACTGAGGTCATGACGTGATGACGGATTTGTTATAATAGGAGGAAGTCGGGGCGTCGTGGCCTAGGGGATAGAGCGTGTGTTCTGCAACAAGAAGGTTGCCGGTTCAATTCCCACTCTTTCCCATCTGCATGCCTAATTGTCCTCGGCAAGATACTGAACTTCTAAATTGCCCCTCATAAATGTCGAGTGTACTTAAAATGTATGTCGCTTTGGACAAAAGCGTCAGCTAAATGACATTTAATGTAATGTATTAAAAGTCCCTTCTCTAGTGGTCGACGAGTGGCAAGACTGTCATAGTGCAAAATTGCTTCTGGGCGACAGCACAGAGGTCGTGTCCCATAGTGAGATTGAAACTGAACTGGTCCATTTGAATCTTTATGAACTGAACATTGAGCTGGCTCTTTTTAAGTGTGAACTTTGTTATGCCCAGTTCGTTAGAGAGCACATCAAAGAAGGGAGGTCCACAAAGCAACCATTTAAATAAACATGGATTTATTGAAATCAAATCAAAATTAAGCAAAGCATAATCGGTTTGATCAATAATGAGTAGGAAGGTTTGGGTGATGTGTAGCTGCAGCTGTGAGTTAACAAACTATCCTTAACCAAAACTAAAAACAAGCGAAACCAAAACCATACCCCGAAAACATATGAAGCCTCTTTTCAGGAGAGAGAGAGCGAGAGCAAGAGATTTGATTGATTTTTAAGTCACTTTAATTTTCTCAGTGAAGTTCCAACCAACAAGTTACTACAAAATATCAAAAATTTGAACAAAAAGAAAAACACATCAAAATACAACACTGTTCAATCCAAAATATGACCAAAAAACAGCTGATCGTTTTTTTTTACAGGACTCATAAATAATACATTGATTTCAAATCAAAACAAATCAAAGTTTATTGTCACATGCACCAATGACAGCGTCATCGGAGCAGTGAAATTCTTATGACATGGCCGGCAAACATCTACGCAGTAGGCCACTTTACAAAATGAAAAAAAAATAACATACTTATATGTTAACATAACATAGTAATATATAACATATAACAGTCAAGTGAATATTAAATTAAGTAATATGAATAGATGTATAACATTTAACATAGTCAAATTAAAGTCAAAGTTAAATGAAGCAGCAGTTTACAGGGTGAAGGAGTGAGGAATATTAAATAAAATAATAAGAATATATGTATAACATAGTCAAATAAATTAAAATGAAGCAACAGTCTTATTAAATAAGATAAGTATATGTGAAGTAAGTGTATTTGCATGATTCGGGAGCAGAATGTACATGGTAACTCAGGGTTCCCACGCTTTCTTTGAAAAAAAATTCCATGCTACCTCCTGATTTTCCAGGTACCATATTAAGTGATGATCTATAGGCCCCTGAAGCTTTTCGACCCCATCTGCGCCCCCCTCCCCTCACACACACAGCCCCCTAGGACACCTGACTACTTAATTGATTTAAAAAGATGTGCCAGTCAAGTCTACATTGTAAATGCTTTGAGATTATATCTTATTGATATATCAATGCATGAAATAATGCAACAAGCTGTAGATGAACAACAATTTATTAAACGGGAACTTTGAGAAACATGAGCACTGGGATTGATATATTTTCTCTCTTCCACTCGTCTCCTATCTCATCCTGTCTTCTTCTCTCCACATCTCCCCTCTCGTGTCCGCTCATGTCTTCTCTTCCTACTCTTCTCAACTCCTCTCCACTCTTCTCCATTTTCCTCTGTCATCCTCTACTCTTGTATCCTCCTCTCTTCTTCTCCTCTTTCATCTTCTCCCCTCTTCTCTTCCTCATCCTGAATCTGCAGTGTGTCATTGTCACTCACTCCTGTAATGCATCACACATTTGAGATTATGAGTCTTACGTAGCCGGGGTAGTGTGCCTTCTCTTACTCTGTAAAAGCTTTTGTAAATCAAACTAATGAATCTAAAAGGGAAAACTATTTTACACATTATCCAATACAATTTTTCAGGACAACTGTTTAAATTTCCATGTAAGTGTTCACTTTTGCTCAGTTCCCCTGACTTTTTCAAACCTGGAAAATGAAAAAATAAATTCCATGTTTTCCATGGTTTCCAGGTAACGTGGGAACCCTGTAACTATTCACAGGATAGAAAAAAACCAACATGCTATCTAACATAACATATAACATCACATCGTAACATATAATATAGTCAATGGAAGCAGTAGTTTACAGGATGAATGGAATATTAAATTAAATAATATGAATATATGTATAAATATAACATAGTCAAGTCAAAGTCAAATGAAGTAGCAGTTTACAGGGTGAAGGAGTGGGTAATATTACATTTAATTAAATAATATGAATGTAGGTATTACATAGGCAGATAAAAGTCCAAATGAAGCAGCTGTTTACAGGGTGAAGAAGTGGGGATTATTAAATTAAATTAAATAATATGAATATAGGTATTACATAGGCAGATAAAAGTCCAAATGAAGCAGCAGTTTACAGGGCGAAGAAGTGGGGAGTATTAAATAAAAAGGAATATATGTGGAGTAAGTGTATTTGAATGAGTGTGGGAGCAGAATGTACATGGTGACTGTTAAGGGGGTCAGTGTGGATTGTTCAGAAGCCTGATGGCCTGGGGGTAGAAGCTGTTTGTGAGTCTGGTAGTCCGTGCTCGGATGCTCCGGTAACGTCTGCCAGACGGCAATAGTGTGAGAAGTCCACAGCCTGGATGGCTGTGGTCCTTGATGATCTTGCGTGCTTTTCTCAGACATCTTGTATTGTTGATGAGTTGCACGGAAGGGAGATGGCAGCCGATGATGCGCTCCGCTGTCTTCACCACCCTCTTCGATCAGCACCGGAGCAGCTACCAAACCAGGCAGTAGTGCAGCTTGAGAGGATGCTCTCAATGGTGCACCTGCAGACGTTTGTAAGTGTTTTTGTTGTGCAAGTCCACGATCATCTCCTTGGTCTTGCAAACGTTGAGAGACAGGTTGTTCTCCTGGCACCATGTCTCCAAGCCTCTAACCTCATCTATATAGGCAGTCCCGTCGTTGTTTGAGATGAGACCCAGGATGGTGGTGTCGTCTGCAAACTTAAGGATGATGTTTGAACCGTGTGTTGCCACACAGTCCTGTGTGTACAGGGAGTACAGAAGGGGACTGAGCACGCATCCCTGAGGGGCCCTGATGCTCAGGGTCAGTGAGGAGGAGGTGTTGTTACCGATTCTCACCACCTGGGGTCTGCTCGTCAGGAAGTCCAAGATCCAGTTACACAGGGGGGTTTTAAGACCCAGGCTCCTGAGCTTGGGGACGAGTTTGGCAGGCACAATTGTGTTGAACGCGGAGCTGTAGTCCACGAACAGCATCCTCACATATGTGTTGGCCTTTTCAAGGTGGGAGAGGGTGGTGTGTGTTGTCAGGGCGATGGCATCGTCCGTCGATCGGTTGGGGCGGTATGCAAACTGGAAGGGGTCAAGAGTGTCAGGAAGGGTGGAGCATATGTGGGTTTTGACCAGCAGCTCGAAGCACTTCATGATGGTGGAGGTCAGTGCTACAGGGCGGTAGTCGTTTAAGCAGGTGATGGTTGATTTCTTAGGTATGGGGATGATGGTGGCCTGCTTGAAGCAGGTGGGGACTGTTTACAGTTGTAGGGAGAGGTTGAATATGGAGGTGAAGACCTCTGCTAGCTGGTCGGCGCACCCCCTTAGGACGCGGCCTGGAACTCCATCGGGCCCAGATGACTTTCGAGGCTTCACTCTTTGAAGCTCTCTACTCACGTCAGCCACGTTCAGGGACAGAGTGCAGTCATCGTCTCGGTCCTCAGCCATTCTCGCGGATGGAAGGATGTTGGCTGCCTCATCCCGTGCATAGAAGGTGTTGAGGTCATCAGGTAGGGAGGCAGCATGCTGATCATCACTGCTACTTCTCCCTTTATAGCCAGTGATGTGTCGCAGGCCACCGCACCAGCGCCGGGGGTCAGAGCTGAGGTAGTTGGATTCCAGCTTGTCCCTGAAGTCTCTTTTACCATCTCTGATGGCCCTCCGCAGGTCATATCTGGACTTCCTCAATGCCTCCGGGTCACCAGATTTATGGGCAGAGGACCGTGCTCTGAGCTTAGCACGGACATTACCATTTACCCAGGGCTTTTGGTTTGGGAAAGTCCTGACACTGACCCTAGAGACAACATCATCTATGCATTTGGAGATATATGAAGAGACAGTATCTGTGTATTCGTTAATGTCCATATCAGCTGCAACACAGAACATCTGCCAATCTGTTGTTTCAAAGCAGTCCTGTAGAGTGCTTATGGATTCAGCACTCCAGCGTTGAACTGCCCGAAAACAGTTTTTTCCTGTTTTAGTTGTGTCTGTAGGTTGGAACTAGCATAATGGAAGCGTGATCTGACTTCCCGAAAGCAGGGCGGGGGAGGGGTTTGTATCTGTTCCGAATTTGCGAGTAACAATGGTCAAGAGTCTGATCAGCCCGAGTGGGAAAGTTAATGTGCTGATGATATTAACGGAGAACTTTTCTCATATTAGCCCTATTAAAGTCACCAACAACAATAGAGACTGCCTCAGGGTGTGCATCCTCAAGTCCCTTAATAACTCCGTACAGATCGTCTAACGCGCATGTTTTATCTGCCTGTGGTGGAATGTAAACAGCTGTGATGATGACGGAGCTGAATTCACGGGGAAGGTAAAAAGGGCGCCCTTTTATCGTTAGCAGCTCCGAGTCTGGCACAACAACATCCGAGCCCCAGCGAGAGTTAATCATAAAGCTCACTCGCCACCTTTGCTCTTACCTGACTCGGAGGTCCTGTCCTGCCGGTAGATGGAAAAAACGTCCGGAGTAACGGCGGAGTCAGGCACCATTAGCCTGGATGCCAGACGAACTTAGACCCGCCCACAACATTTTAGGCCGGGAATTTCGGTCTGGAGTCGCTCCGTTGGGGAGAAATTATGCCCGACCGGGCCAATCAGATTGTCAGGGCGGGCTTTATACGATGATGGACAGATGATCAACGGTAACGTAATCAACCACGTCATCAAAGTGCCCTTGGGTTGAATTGTTTTAAACAAACATGCCTGCCGCTGGAGAGCTAAGATGTGTAGATGCTGCCATTGAGTCTGTTTTAGAAGACATCAACAGCGCATTCATTTTGAAAGAGGAACAGAGAACGTGGAGGCGACGCCAAAGCACCGCGCTAATCCCTATCGCACCGGCACTTGGCTGTTCACACCGGACACTGAAGCGACGCTGAACCGCCGGGCAGCGCTAATAATATCACCTGTTGATCCAGTAGATTAAAAGCATATACTTACTTGTTGCTCCAACATTAAGCAACAGCGTCCCAACATGTGTCCTCCTTGGTGTTGTCTTTATACAACATGTTCCGAGGATCATACAACTCACTGTACTTCTCCACTTCAATTATTCATTTAATGTCATCCATGTTGAAGAACTTCGCTGCTTGCTCCGTTAAATGTCAGGGGGAAACGTAGCCCCCTCTCTCTCTCTTTTTATCTGTATCACTGCTTTTGTGGCTGTAGTGTATGGGCAGAGGGGGACATTTAATAATGTCATTGGTCAAATTAAAACTCCAGGACAACAGAAGGGGACTTCAAAGTATGGGATGCATATTTGATCATTTATATCATATAAGATATTTCATCAATATAGTTTAAAATCGTTTTTCAGTGTGTTTCCTGTTGTGATACACTCGCGTCAAGCGCAAAAAATAGACTCGACACCGAAACGATCGCTGCACGGTGCGAGGCAGCCTTGGCGCAGAGCGGTGCTTCAGCCTCCGGTGTGACCGGCACAAAGTCTTAACATGGGAGTGGATGGGAGCCAGCTGTAATTTAAGGATTGGCGCTGCGCTGAAGCGTCCGGTGTGAACCCGGCGTTAGTAAATAACTCACAATGCATTGCTTAACAAACGTCACTACTACATTGCTCTGATTAAGCGAAGAGGAATTTTATTTCCTGGTCAGTTGAAACACGTCCCATAATCACAGCCCAATGGAGCGGTCTCAGACTCACATTCTGACTAGAATTGTGAGTCTGACAACGTCAGGCTAAGGCACCATGGGATCCAGCCATGTTTCCGTGAATGCAGCACACAGCAGTTTGCGATGTCCCGCTGGAAGTTAATCTGTGCGTGCAGCTCATCCATTTTATTGTCCAGGGATTGAACATTCACGAGTAGAATGCTCAGCAGCGGGGGATTGCAGCAGCTCATCGGAGACCTGCACAGGATACCGGCGCGCTTCCCTCGCTTCTTTCTCCTCCGTCGGCGTATTGGTAAACAAACCGGCGGCAGGACAAAGGAGCCACAGCAAGCACTCCGGTAAGTTGAGAGAAACTCTGTATTTAGCGACGAACGTATTTTCAAAAGTGCCAGTCGATCATACTGTATGAGCGACAGTGCAGTGTGTACAAAAAAACAAACAAGAAAACATGTAATAAACATAAAACTGCGTAGTGCTTGCGGAGCCATTGTCAGTGCGACCTTTCTCTATGGGGCACCAAATCCCCATCATGGTGCTCAGTGTGTTACCAGAGGCAGTTTTTAAAAAAAGAAACAATGTTTACATCAGGAAGAGGATCACTGGTGTCCAGCTGAATGAGTCCATCACAGTGAGCAGTGATAACTGAAGTTCAGGGTGAGTCAGCTGCTGTTTCCAGTTACTCAGCAGGAGGCTGTTCACCCTGACTGACTTGATCCCCAAACATGAGGCTAGACCTGCAGCGTTGACCAGATGAGGACCACACCGCTCCACCACATGGTCCAGTGTGAGGACTTCGGCCTCACACATTTTCTGAGGCTGGCCTGGTTTTGCATCACACCGGAGCCGAGTCCTGTGAACCACTGGCTCTTTGAGGAGCCAGAGCAGAGAGTAACAGTTCTTCAGTCTGTCATTCTGGAACATTCCCCAAACTTTGAGTCGTCCTTTGTAAAAAAAAACTGAAAGGTTTTCCAACTTGCATCCATTAGAAAACTCAGCCAGGCCCAGCCCACCGCACCGCTCTAGTATGGCACGGGCTACTGGACTCCAGACCATATCCCTAGGACCAGTCAGGATTCTTTGGACGAGCTGGAACTTCAAAAGAACACACTCTGTGGGACCCAGTGCAGACAGTCCCAGAAGAATGGCCACCATCACAGCCAGTATTCTGGCCAGCAGAGGTGCTGAGGGGTCCACACATGCCAGTCTATGCCACAGCATGGAGGGAAAAAAAGTTTGTTGAAAAAGCTGAAACAGAGCAGCTCTCTTCCTATCTCCTCTGGCACCATTTATATTTAAAGAGCCCAGTTTTTTATCACACATGTTGAGGATGAGAGTTTCTTTAGACCAAACGTAAAGGGCCGAAACAGACAGAGAAAACAGACAGTGTTTAAAACATCAAGTGGCCTTTTGGGCTTGGACTTTAGTCATCATTTATTTCAGGCAGAAAACTTCCTGATTTGTGAACTACGGTCCTACAACCCTCAACATGAAAAGTCTCACTGAGTGCAGGAAAAGTTCTAAATCTAGGAAAAAGTCCTCTACTCTAACCAGTCTTGAGCCCTTAGTATGGTGTAAAAAAGTCTGGATGCTGGTAAAGGTGTAAACCAGTGGCGTCACTAGGCTGTTTTATTCGGGGCTAAAGCCCCGGATCTAATTTGATTAGCCCCGAATCTTTTTTTTTGGTAAAAAAAAAGAAATCGAAAAAAAATCGATTTTCCGACGGTCCTTGAACGCCCCTAATTTACGCACTAGAACAGAGCAACAAGTGCGTCAGTACACTTCAGCAGCCAGTCTCTCGCTGTTTACAACAGGTGAGTAGTGAGCACAAGCCCTAGATTTCACAATGTCTTTATTATATGTCAGTAATTAAAATGTCTGTAAACGTTTTGAAAACCCTACTTATGGTAAATGTATATAACGTTATAATTGAATGCAAATGTATATCATGTACTTTGTCTGCAGCTAGAATGCTCTAGCTAGCTAACTTTAATGACTAGTAGTGTGATGGACCAGAGGCATTAAGCCTGCTACTATATCTATTATTTTCGTCTGTAGTCTAAATGACCGCTTTGTACATGAAAGTTGATGACAATAATATGAAGATATGATATGAAATTAAAAGAATAACAGTTAGAAATATTTATGTTAATACATGATTCTCATGGCAACAGGGAATGAGACCGGCTGCATAAGTGTACTGACTCATTTATGTTTGTAAACAGAGAATTATAACGACATCTGCTGTAGAGTCCCAACCCCCTGGGACCTGCAAACAACAATGTCACAAAGAAGGATTTCCATGTTTTTTGCTCCAAAAGTGGTTGGCAGCCAAGGAGGTAATGGGAATAGAAGGTTTTTTTGTTGTTCTTGTTCTTGTTGAACTCTTTAAGCATATAATGGCACATCCTTCATTTTCAGGTATGATAGCAGATAAGGATGCAGTCAGGGTTCATGCAGGAGACCAAAGGGAGGAGAGTGCAAGTTCAGGTACCTGTAGGCTATGTTAAGAGTGTCTATGTAACAAAGTCGACCTGGTGAATTCCCTTTCAGTATAAAAAGAAGTAAAGACCTCCCACTTGCGCCAAAAAATAGGTTGTTTTGTCCTTGGCATAACTAATAGCACACACTTTTATTTGGTGGTCAATTGTGGTCGCAAATCAGAGGACCTGGTTTCGAGACCAATGAAGGCAAACTAGCAGGAGGAAGCAATACTGACGAGCAACACAATGACACCACTTACATGTAGTATTTAACATATTTTAGTAACCTAATTGTAATGTTTGAAATTAACATTTCTAAATGCATTAGAATATTGATCTTAAGTTTACAGTAGGCTACAGCTTAACTTTTTTTTATTTATTCTTTTATACATTTTCAGAGATAAGGGCAGAGTCAGCATACATAGATGCAGCTGCCTGTGATGCTGCTGACCAGAGTGAGGACAGTGCAAGTGCAAGTGCAGGTACCTGTAGGCTATGTGAGGAGTATCTATACCAATATCTCTAGTCCAGAATTGTATAATATTCAGCAGTGTATCCCAGTATACATCCTTGCCAGTGCCCATTAATTGCAAGTTGTGGATAGCAGAGTTTTATTTAATCATGTTTAAAAAAGGGGGGAGAAGGAGGCCATAGCTTTATTTTGCTTTTTCCCCTTTTTGGAAATACAGGTGGCTTAGGGTCAGGGAGCACAGGGAACCTGTTAGGAAAGAATGATTTAGGGACACGAGAAACAGGCCCAAAGCAACCCAGACGGGACCAGTACCCCTCCACTAGTTTTGGAAAGCAGC
Source organism: Platichthys flesus (assembly GCF_949316205.1). NCBI lineage: Eukaryota > Metazoa > Chordata > Actinopteri > Pleuronectiformes > Pleuronectidae > Platichthys > Platichthys flesus. The sequence goes on from NC_084952.1 coordinate 24,093,008, forward strand.
AACGGTCTTTCCATTACAAATGGTTTGAACCTTGTGACTGGCTGGAGTATTCTTTGAGCAGAAACTCTTCACACTGTTTCTCATGCAAGCTCTTTGGGAAACACAACCCTAGAGCCAGCAAAGATGCCCTCCTCAGCACTGAGGGCTTTAATAACTGGAAAAGGGCCTTGGATAGCTACCGAGAGCATGAGGCAAGTGCTGTCCACAAGTCATCTATCCTGGCCTGGAAGAATTACAGAGCTACGCTAACAGAAGGCGATGTTGTCGACCAAATGACTGTTGGAAATTCCAGTCAGATTAGTGAAAGGAGAGAATACCTGCGGCGCATTGTGGCCGTCACTAGCCTTTTAGGGAAACAAGGCATTGCTTTCTGTGGTCATGATGAAACCAGCTCCTCCCTGAATCAGGGAAACTTTTTAGAAGTAATGAAGCTCCTTGAAACCTTTGACCCCTTCCTCCAGAACTACCAGGCCCCTTCTCATACAACATATCTATCTCCTGCCTCGCAGAACAGCATGATCGAATGTTGTGCTGATGAAGTGACTGCAACCATCGTAGAAGAGATCAAGGCATCGGAAATGTATGCAGTGATGGCTGATGAGGCAAGAGATGGCCACGTTGAACAGCTTGCTGTTTGTGTGCGCTATGTTACAGCTGACGGCAGAGTCAAAGAGCGTCTCCTTGAACTTGTCACCCTTAAGGGATTGAATGCACAGTGCATCACTGACGCAATTGAAAATGTATTGGAGTCGAATGGCCTTAATGATCTCCTGTGTGTCGCTCAGGCTTATGATGGAGCTTCCGTTATGAGTGGTTCAGTAAGTGGAGTTCAAGCTCGCTTTCGTGAGAAACACCCAGAAGCAGTGTACATACACTGCTATGCTCATGAGCTGAACCTGGTTCTCTGCCATACGTGCAGGGCTGTTCCAGAAGCCAGTGACCTGTTTGAGACATTGGAGAGTGTCTACTGTTTCTTCAGTGTATCAATCGTAAACCATCAGAGATTCTCTGATGTCCAGATGCTCCTGGGCTTGAAGAAGAGTGAGCTTGTCCAGCTGTCAAAAACCCGATGGGCATGTCAGGTGAAGTCTGTGAGAGCAATGCTCAACAATCTGCCAGCTGTTTTAAAGTGCCTGGAAGAGAGTGCAACACCTCTGGCAGTCGGATTACTGTCAAAGCTGTCCAGGTTTTCAAATGTCTACCTGCTGGTCATGTTCCGGAGCATGCTGTCAACTACAGAGGGGCTGCACCTGTACCTTCAGAAGGATTCTGTGGACTTGGCCCAAGCAACACTCTTTAAAGATGCAGTCCTTGACACACTGAAATCCATCCGAACCAATGAAATTGCAGACAAGCTTTACAATGAAGCAAAACACATCTATGATGCCAACAACATATGAGAGAGTCACAGTGGTCGCAGGCACAAGCAGAGGGTGATGGAGGACTTTACAATAGAGTCCACCTTGGGTACAAGGGCTCATCTTGGCACAGAAGACCAGCTGAAACAAACTCTGTTGTACCCATGTCTTGACCGTATGGTTACTGAAATAAACAGCAGATTTTCTGATGTGGGGGCAGAGCTAATGCGAGGCATTCAAGCTTGCAACCCAGCGGCCGTCGATTTCTGCTGTGAGGATTCCCTAGAGCTGATTGCAACACATTATAAAATGTCATTGAAAAAAGAGGAGATCCTGGTGACAAAGCAGTTCCTTTCTAGAAGAAAGAGAGAAGGTGCCGTTTCTGACATGGGCAGTGTTTACAAGCTACTTCACCCAGACATGTTCCCAACCTTGAGCTCAGTTGTCCAAGCAGCCTTGACAATACCTGTCAGCAGTTGCACGTGTGAGCGGTCGTTCAGTGTACTGCGCCGTGTCCACACCTGGCTGAGGAGAACCATGGGCCAGGAGAGGCTACATCATTTGGCTATTATGGCAGTGGAGAAGGATGTGCTTTGTGGCTTAGACCATGGTGAAGTCATTGACCGGGTCGCCCAAGTCAAACCGAGGAGATACCCACTTGTGTCTCAACGAGTGAAAATAAAAAGTTCACTACAAACAAGAAATGAACAAAGAAAGACAATACATGTAGAGTAACAGTTAATAACACAAAGACAAATGTACAAGTATACACAATATGGAAAGTGTAAAGTAAAGACAGATATACTGTAGAAGAAAAGAAATGAACAAAGACAAACGCATGACTACAGAAAGATAAGATGTTTAAAAGGCTCTTGCCTTTTGCACAATATATGGGGATCATTTTTATAGGGGACATTAATTGTCCATGTCTTGCAAGTTCTTTCTCTAATAACTCATTTTTCAGAAACTGGGGCACATTAGATATGAGAACCTTCTTGACCAGATTAGCCTGGGACAACACTGGTGTGAACGAGCCCTGAATCACCACTCCCCTCTCAAGTAGCTGGTTAGCTTTTTCTCTGCTATCTAAAAAAAGGCACTGTTCATACGTTTTGCAGACTTCACACTGTCATACACAACAACTTCACCTACAGCCAGACTGACCTCCTCCACCGAGCAGTCCACTGCTGGACACAGTTTGATGCCGTGTCAGCGTGTTAGCTTGTGGAGGCCGAAGTCTCCACCTGCAGCAGCCATGCTGCACAAACACACCGACAACTAACAACCAAAAACTGCTGCCCATGACACTGTCACTCACACAGAAACAAAAAACACCTCTACTATAAGTAAAGAGGGAAAAAGAGCAAAGAAAACAGGTAGAACGATCAAACAGTTTGAATAAACTGGCTCCAGCTCACTCACCACACTCATTCCCACAACAGAGAGAGAGAGAGAGAGAGAGATTTAATTTTAAATGTTTCACAAACACTTTAATTACATATTTTTAATTTTATAAAAAGTTGCTTATAGTATTCAATAAACAAAAAAAAGTGCTAATGTAAAAAACTCAGTCTGTTAAAAAGTTTGGAAAGGACAGCTCATTGTTGGTGACGGTGCAGAGTATGTCGTTGAAACACCAATTTAAAAAAAAGAAACTCGAGATCAGATAACATAGTGTAATAGCTGAACTCGAGTCGGAGTGTGGCCCGGAGGTTTACCACCCACACCGCCCCTGCTTCCTGCCTGTCTCTGTTCTCTACCCTGTTCTTCCCACTAATGTAAATGGCCATCTTGGCCTCACCTGAGAGGTGGTTCAGGAGCTGCCATTTATCTTCATCTGTTTTGTTGTAGGCAGCTCCCATGATAAAACCTTCTCAGTAAAAATGACGTTAAAGTCACTAAAAAACGCAGTTAAAAGACCAAATAAACTTTTCAGTCTCTTGCACTCAGTAAAAACGTGATAAATAGTCTCACGCAAGTCTCAATATGGACTCTTGTTAAGAACGGTGGGATTAAGAATAGAAATAAAAGCGTTGGAAGCAACAGTGCCATGTAAAATTCCCCATTCAAGGTCGCCTGTTCGTTTCTTGAGGGGAGATTTGTATTAAATCCTGGGGGGTCTGTTGCTCAGTCCGGTCTGGTGGATGCTTTTTACACAGTTCCTGTATAGTGTCTCTTTGTCAGCTCTGTGTATTGTTAGTTTTTGTTTGTTAATTTCAGTTAGTAGGGGGCCGGTCTTTTCTCCCAGGCCTGGGCTCAGGATAATATCCGGATAGGGGTCTGCAGCATCTGCTTCGGTCTCCCCTGTCTGGTAGGCCCTCAGGAGGTCCTTTTCAGTTTTCGAGAGCCTCTGGGTCCAGAGCTCCTGGATCCTCTGGGCCTCCTGGGAAGACTGCAGCCCCCAGCAGGGAGCCCATGGCCTGGGTGTTGTTGAGTGCCGGCCCCACTGCATCCACCAGATGCTTCAAGGTCACCCATGCAGCATCTCAACAGTCAGTACAGAGAGTCTGCTTTTTGATACCTTTTAAAACAAAAAAGAGCCTATGAATTAAAAACCCCTCGATAAAAAGGAGGCAACCCACTTAATTTTAAGAATTTATCATCCAACCCCAGGTTATTGGGAAGCATAAGGATGCTGCTTGCCACATCTCTCCACACCAGATCTGCTGGACCTGTGAGGTATTTTTGAATAAGTTGGAGTCTAAAAGTTGCAGTCCGGCTGGCCAGGTGGACGAGGCCCTGTCCCCCCTCCTCGCTGGCTAAAAACGGTGCCACAGTTGGGATGCCACAAGGTTATTTAAAACCAGTACCCTCCCTCTAAGAGACATTTTTAGGAGCGGCCATTTCCATTTTAAAAGCCTGTTTTCTATTCTTTCAGTGATGTTCTTCTTACATATGTCATTATTTCCTAAAAACACCCTGAGGTATTTTATTCCCTCCCTCTTCCATTTCCGGTTTTGGGGGAGAACTGGGAGACCACCAGGCCACTCCCCGATCGTGAGGGCTTAGGAGGAGCAGCGGGGGCCCCTGCCCCAGCGCCCGTAGCAGCATCAGGATCACCGTGTGTCCCTCCTCTCCGAACCCGAAACACTGCATCACCAATGAAGTGGCGAAAATCACAGTCGTAATTATCTACTTTGACATGGAAGCGGAGTTTGAGCTTCTCGTTCTGGTTGTTAAGTATCATGTACAGTTGTCTGCGGTGGGACACTACGTGTTTCAGTAACGGAGACTTACATCCAGACAACAACTTTCGTATAGGGGACGCTACCTTCCCGTGCCTGGAGAGCTCTCTACTGAGGAACTCATCGGTGATGAACGGAGGGACATTGGACAGGACCACCTTGGTAGCGGGTTGGGACAAAGGCAGTACCTGTACAAAACAGCTGTTCACGGTGATCCCTGTCTCGACCACTGAGTTCACCTTCTCCATGTGGTCCAGGAACACTACCACTGCGCTGTTCATCCGAGCGGCCGACACCACGCAGCTGTGACCGACCTTCTCCCCCAGAGCAAGCCTGATGCTCTCTATGCTACAGTGATTTAAAATTCCCACTGGCCATGGCGGCTGCCATGCCACCAGCCAGACGCTGGTGAGGGGAAAGACACCCAGAAAAAGACCCAAACCACCAGAAAACAAACTACTGTGACTCTAATGTGCTATGTCAACAAAAATAAAGAAACAAAATCGCACTCGCTCCATCAATTAAGCCCCAGCAACTGATAATATTTATGCTTACTAAGGTTTGTCAAATATTGTTTAATATTACTCTAATGATTCAGACATCTATCACTTAATCAGACTAAATCATCTTCCTCTTGTTCTCTTTCTTCTGATGCATTTACTTGTAAAGACCCTCTAGGTCTGAAAAGAGAAAAACACACAGGATGTAAAGAGGTGGTGAAAAAGTCCTGCTTGTAGAGTTGTTGATATTTTATGTTGTTCTTGGTCTGTCAAAATAGTTTTATGTAAACCCTCTGCTTCCTTTTACATTTCATTGAACTGACCCCATTTCTGTTTCTGCAGTTTTTCAAAGTCAGCACTAAAAAGTAAAGCACTGCAGCTTTTACATTTCATTCATGGACGAGCTGACAAAGCATTACAAGTCAAAGTAACCTTGAGCTGGATCATAACATGCATATACATGCAGAGAAATGATGAGTGATTCAGTGATTTTACACGCAGAGCATTTTGATGCAGTTTGAAGTTGAAGAGGAGCTAAAATGAAAAGTGTGAAGTCAGCTATGCATCATTGCATTGGTTTGAATTATGTTTTAACAAATATGACAATGAACTGTAAAGCTATAGAAACATGCAGATACAGGTTTGCTTTGAAATCAGCCTGCACACAGGTTTTATAGGGAGTCAGAGGCTTTCATTGTTTTTTTTTCTGCCTCCATTTCCACAGCCAAAAGCAATTTTTACCAAACTGCAATTCAAGCCTCATTTTCTAATCCCAAAAAACTCTTCTCCATCTTTTCCAACCTCCTCAACCCTCCCAGTCCCCCTCCTCCTTCCTCTCTTCTACCAAGCCACTTTGTCAACTACTTTACCAAAAAGATAGATGACATACGCTCTTCTTTATCTGATCCTCCTTCTATAACCACACTTCCAACAACTTCATCTTCGTCCCCTTCGCTCTCCTCTTTCACCCCCCTGTCTCCCAATCAAGTTCTGACCTTGGTAACCTCCGCCCGCCCGACCACCTGCCCCCTTGACCCCATCCCTTCTCACATTCTCCAGTCAATTGCCCCTGACCTTCTTCCTTTTCTTACCCATCTAATCAACCCTAATCCCTGTCAACTGGCTGTTTTCCTAATTCTCTGAAGGAGGCAAGAGTAAATCCTCTCCTGAAGAAACCCACCCTGGACCCGTCTGAAGTAAATAACTACAGACCTGTCTCTCTCCTTTCCTTTGTTTCCAAAATTCTTGAGCGTGCTATCTTTAATCAACTTTCCTCCTATCTTAACCACAATAATCTTCTTGACCCTCACCAGTCTGGTTTCAAGGCAGGTCACTCAACTGAGACTGCCCTCCTTGCTGTCTCTCAGCAGCTTCACACTGCTAGAGCAGCCTCTCTCTCCTCTGTCCTCATCCTTCTAGACCTCTCTGCTGCATTCAACACAGTGAACCACCAGATCCTTATTTCCTCCCTTCAGGACCTCGGTGTCTCAGGCTCTGCTCTCTCCCTGCTCTCTTCCTACCTCAATGAACGCACTTATAGGGTAACTTGGAGAGGGTCTGTGTCTGAACCTTGTCCCCTCACTACTGGGGTCCCTCAAGGTTCTGTCCTAGGTCCTCTCCTCTTCTCTTTGTACACCAACTCCCTCGGCTCTGTCATTCAATCGCACGGCTTTTCCTACCATAGCTATGCTGATGACACCCAACTAATCCTGTCTTTTCCCCGATCAGAAACACAGGTAGCAGCACGAATCACTGCCTGTCTGACCGACATCTCTCAGTGGATGTCTCAACACCACCTGAAGATTAACCTTGACAAAACTGAACTTCTTTTCCTTCCAGGGAAAGACTCTCCCATCCAAGACCTGACTATTAACTTTGACAACTCTGTGTTAACCCCCACTCAGACGGCTAGGAACCTGGGCGTAACACTCGACAGCCAACTCTCACTTACTGCCAACATTTCTGCAACAACACGGTCCTGTAGACTCATGCTGTACAACATCAGGAGAATACGCCCCCTTCTCACTCAGAAGGCGGTGCAGTTTCTGGTCCAGGCTTTGGTCATCTCACGTCTAGATTACTGTAACTCGCTCCTGGCAGGTCTACCTGCTACTGCCATCCGACCTTTGCAGCTCATCCAGAATGCAGCAGCTCGATTGGTTTTTAACCAACCTAAATTCACTCACACTACTCCTCTCCTCCGCTCCCTTCACTGGTTACCAGTGGCTGCTCGCATCCGGTTCAAAACACTAGTACTTGCGTACCATGCTGTGAACGGATCCGGCCCAGTCTACATCCAGGACATGGTCAAACGTTACACCCCACCGCGTTCACTCCGCTCTGCTTCGGCCAATCAGCTCGTTGCTCCCTCACTGCAAGCTAAACAATCATCAAAAACACGACTGTTTTCCGTCCAGGCTCCTAAATGGTGGAATGAGCTCCCCATTGACATCCGGACATCAGAAAGTCTACACATCTTCCGCCGAAAACTAAAAACATACCTCTTCCGACTTTACCTTGAATAAATAAAAAAAAAAAACACTAACAACTTTTTGAAACTAACACTTTAGTAGCACTTAAATGGCACTAACTTATAGCACTTTGTAGTTTTGCTTTATTTGAAGAAATTGTATTTTCTTGATTCTTGTCGTCCTTGGTATGTACCCTCGGGTTTGAATGCACTTATTGTAAGTCGCTTTGGATAAAAGCGTCAGCTAAATGAAATGTAATGTAATGTAATGTAATGTTAAATTATTTCCTTGCCACTGTGTTCATTGGGATTGCAGCAATTGTGTGAGGAAGACTTGAACATTGTTTTCAATGAAATTATTTTTTTCTGAATTTTTGGTACCATGACATCAATAAAATATTTATATGGAGATTTTAGAAAGATACATTAAATTGCTATCCACACCTCAGTCCGATTACTGTATGAAGCTTTCCCAAACGCCACAAGGCTTCATGATGGATTAGGTCACAGTGGTGATAACACAAAATATGAAATATGCAGTAAACACAGATTAGAGGGATGAATGGATGGCTGGATTGAACTGTCTGAACATCATATAAGGAGTTTTTGATAAGCATGTGAATTGTTTGAGGTTTTAGGGGATAGGCAGGGTTTGTCTGGTCGAGTCAGAGCAGCTGATGGAGAACAAACAATGGTTAGATGGTGACTTCATGCAGGCATGTGTTTATTGTGTTTACAAGTAGACTATCATGACCGGCACCAATTTTATTAATGCGACTCTTCTGAATGATTTCACCAGATCAACTTTATACTCAGTGAGTGTTATCTCAACTCCATGGAGATTCAAACTAACTCAAAGTGTTAGTGTATGTCACATGGTGTGACTGTGGCCTGGCGTCCAAGTATGATGAATCGCCAAAAAGGGGGATTTGTTATTACTCCTCTGTGCTTTGTCCGATCAGCCATAAACCACTTTACACATCACACTCCCGGCCTGAACAGCTCCATATGTCAATATTAACTTAGTGTCAGGGCGCCACCTACTGATTCACCATGATAAGGGGGCGGAAATAAGTCTGAAATGACTTGTTCAGGTGAACGACTCATTTCAGACTTACGGTTGATATGGTCATAAAAAATAACACTTGTAACTTAATATTTAACCCTTTGATGCAAGCCCCTTCTAATGCACAAAATGGTCAAAAAGAGAGTGGGGGAGGACATGCATAAGTGTCTGTGGATCGGATTCGAGCCTGGGCCTCTGCTGGTTGAGAGCTTTCCTCAACGGGTAGGCTTTATTCCGTCCAAGCTGGGTCACTTTTCACCCATGTTGTGTATCCAAGGTTTAAGTTGAAAGAATAACACGCGTTTCTGAGAAATTTGATATAAAGCCTGGGTGGAGTTGGATATTTAACTCCACCCAGACTTTATATAAAATAACACATCAAAGGATTCATTAACCTTCTTATCAGTTTGCTTTAATGTCCCAGTGTCAGTGGTCATAGATTCCTCGATGTCTTATTTGATTTGAAAAGAAACAAGAGTGTTTTTGACTTGAACAGATCTTTAAGTCTGTATGGAGTGGTACCACCACCTACTGCCAAAAGGAGGTAAGCCTAGTTTTACTACTTTTATACTATTCACATACAATGTAAAGAGGGTGGTCTAGACTTTATGGTATGGACCCTAATGCAAGATTAGTGGGCGTGGTCCAGCGCCATGTGATTTATTTCCGTCCCTGTTGCGCGTCCCACACTGAGCTGCTCTACACAGGAAGTGGACTCACGTCACTATTGCGAACAGACGCACTTCACATCCAAGAAAGGACAGAGAAGAAAGATTCTCAGTGTTACTACCGACCTACAACGAGCGGGAGAACCTTCCTGTGACCATGTGGCTGCTTGTGAAGTGTTTCACTCAGAGTGGATATGACTACGAGATCATAGTGATTGACGACGGAAGCCCAGATGGAACACTGGAGGTGGCAGAGCAGCTGCAAAAGATGTTTGGAGAGGACAGGATACTTCTACGACCTCAAGCAAAGAAATTAGGCCTCAGCACTGCCTGCATCCACTGCATGAAGCATGTAACCGGGATCTTCGTCTTTATAATTGATGCAGATCTCTCCCACCATCCCAACTTTATTCCAGAATTTATTGGAGGGTAATGGAGGGTAATTACGACCTGGTTTCTGCTACTCGTTACCAAGGCAATGGTGGCATTTAAGACTGGGATTTGTGCAGGAAACTTATCAGTCGAGGAGCCAACTTTTTGACACTCGTGTTGCTGAGACCCCATACTTCAGACCTCACAGACAGCTTCAGGCTGTACAAGAAGAAAGGGCTGGAGAACCTGGTTGAGAGGTGCGTGTCCAAAGGTTACGTCTTTCAGATGGAGATTATCGTCCGTGCCAGAAGGCTTAAATACACAGTCGGAGAGGTGCCCATTTCCTTAGTGGATGAGGTTTATGGAGAATCCAAACCGGGAGGGAATACGAATGTGTCATTCGTGAAAGGACTGCTCACACTCTTTGCCACAACATGATCAGTGACCTACCGGGTGATATGTGGATATCCAGCAGTGCTGTCTTACATACTGTGCACAGTAGTGTGCATCAAAATTGTAAAAAAAGCTCCACATGCCTAATGTTCAGATATTGACATGATGTGGTGGTGGAACACGATCAAGGTTATTTTGTTAGCTCTGTATTCTATTTCACCCGATGACAGCTTCGACACAGCGTGGACAACTACGGGTGTCACTGACATGCATCATCTGTCAGAGAAGGTGAAAAAGTACGAAACATGAAAAATGCATATGGACAGTGATTCTTTGTGATGTGCCTGCACTCATATCTTTCCATAAGTTGAGTTGTAAATAGTTTGATTCATTCCACATTGTCAGGCCCAGTTCTACTGCTCCTTATTCTGCTTTGATTAGAAGTTGTCTTTACATCCAATGTTGTCCTGAGGCTGAACCAATAAATGGCCAGAGATCAAAGAAGTATTCAGATTATTCACTTAAGTAAAAGTAGAACAACCACAAAATATAAAAACTCTGTTATAGGGAAAAGTGCTGCAATCAAAATTGTACTCAGGTTAAAGTACAGAAGTAGTATTAGTTATTAGGGACCCTTTTTTCTTCCAAGGACAACAGAGCAAAGTTCTTCATTAGAATGCACAAAGGTAAAAACATAAAAAATTGAATTAATCATAATGCAGAAAATATCCCCTGTGAGTTTTATATTATTAGGTATAATATTTTGTGGTCTGCGCTGCTAGCTGTGGTAAGTAGAAGGCGATGCCAACATTCATTTCTTTATTTTATTTGCCGAACCTTATATAAAATGTTATCTGATGGCATGAAAATGAAATGATCAGGTACAGTACAAATACCTAAAAACTGTTCTGAAGTACAGTTTTTAGGTAATTGAGCAATTAGCCATCAAGCCCCTCGGCTGTGGAATAATCTACCACCTTCAGTTCGGGAGGCAGTCACCATCTTTTCGTTTAAAGGTAGGCTCAAAACCTTCCTTTTTGATAAAGTTTATAGTTAGAGCTAATTAGTGCGCCAGAACGTTACTTGTTCTATTTTGTGACACATGACACACGGAGCTTCTCTTTCCAGCTTCTCCTTCCTCTTCTCCATCCCTATCCCCCTTCCCCGGAATCCCTTTGCTTTATCACCCGCAGATCCAGGGCCTCTGTGGCCGCACCATGGATTACGGTTTGTGGATCGCGCACCGGGGGTCGCGGTGTTGGATCCAGTGTGGCGGATTCTGAGTCATGTGGGCTGATCGTGGTGCTGGTGGCGGACCCTGTGTCGCGTTGGCATTGGGCACGGGCGGTGGACCAGGACCGCGGTGGTGGCTTGTGATGGGTCCTCCTGGTGGGCGGCGATGGACGGTGACTGAGGACTGGAGTGGTGTCTAGTCTGGATGGTTGCTGAGCATGGACTGTGCTTGCAGCGGGACTGCTTGGCATGTCATGTTGGGGTTGTCCTTCGGGATGTCTACCCTCATCAATGCTGCTAGAGACTTTGATTATTGATGATGTTGTCCTGCACGTGGCAGGACAGAGGATGTCACATACCTGTTAAAGCCCTATGAGATGAATTGTAATTTGTGAATATGGGCTATACAAATAAAATTTGATTGATTGATTGATTGAAGTACAGTACTTGTAATTGTCCACACACACTGAAAGTATGTAGCCGGAAGCCTGAAACATGCTTCTGCGTTTTCACGGGCCCGTAAGCGCAAGAGCCCTTCCGGGTCCCTTACGTGCTTATGTATCCCTCCTTACGTGCTGACGGGTGTCGACCCCCTTTTCTAAAATTTACGGCAAAGCTCCGCAAGCTCACTCAGCCCGCAAGGCTGTGATTGGTCTGCTCTACATCCCTTCTGGAGCTGCATTTCCGGTTTCATGCCCCCATAATACCGGCAGAAATCACGGAAGATTTAGAAGAACGAATATGGACCAAATAGAAGAGCACTTGGCAGAAGATATCCGATAGTATGATCACTTGTATAACCTGTCACTGACTGGCGGATTTGTCCGCCAGAAAAAGGCTACGAGGAGCCGCAGTGGCTATGTAAATAAACAATCGACGAAGAAGAAAGAAGGCGTCTCTAAGGTCGTCTTCGACAAAAAGCATTACTCCGCCTAGTGTTGTGGCGCGGAATTGCTTTGTAAGACGCGCAACGGTTGGGGAAGCATGAATGAAAACGAGTCTTGCGCCACAGCGGCATGAAAAGACGCAGACGCGGTCGCAGAAGCATGTTTCAGGCTTAAGGAACAATCCTTGTCTTTTGTTGCCATCTAGTGGATACTTTTTAATCTGCACTGCTAGTAAATAGAATTAGTTGCCAACATTAATTTCTTTGTTCAATAACAACAAAGCTAGCAACAAAATAAATGTTCTTGATTTGCTGAACCTTAAATAAAATGTTATCTGATGGCTCACTTATTTTATCAATGGCAAAACAGGTCTCTTCATATTCAAAGGTACTGATGGATGACATTTTATCTGTTAACCAAAGTGGATTTTAATTTGTCATTTTATTTCATTTTTTTAGTTTTTCTCTTGTTGAGGGTTATGGGCAGAGGATGTCACACCTTGTTAAAGCCCTAGGAAACAAATTATGATTTGTGAATATGGGCTATACAAATACAATGTGATGGATTGATGCTAAACAACATGGAGACATCTGTTATAATAATATAATAATAATTCCTTGCCAGAAGCTGTCCAGAGTACTTAAGGAACATAATGCTTTTAATTCCCATCATCCGCTTTAATGAATCGTGAACAAAGCAGGGTTTCTCATCATTTCAAGTCAAGACAGCTGACTCCACGTTGTGTAGTGAACCACTAAACTTGTCGTTGTGTCCATAAAATTAAACAGTTTTTATCGCCAAAAGATTTTATAAAATCAATTTGGGCTTTAAGATAAGTGGATGTCTTGTGGGTCATTGTGCAAATAAGGGAACTATGGGCGAGTATGTTTGCTACTTTATAGCAAAAACAAAGTTAATTTATCAAAGCAAAACCAATAACACTTTTGACACCAACAAGCCCATCTCGTTGCACAAAACTGATGTTTTTATAACTAACGACAACCCTAACAAGAACTGCCCATTGTAAAACAGCCCCCACCCTTCCAGAAAAGGCATGACGTTCATAAAATAACTCCTCGGTGATAGAAATGCCTTACTCAAGGAGAAAGGTCACTGTGGGGTGCTGTGCTGGCCTTTTCCGGCGCGTTGGTTTCTGGTTGCATGATTCTGCTGCGGCCATTGAGGCTCTGAACCTCCGGGTCGCTGAGGGGCTGCGCTGTGCTTTGACAGGGTGGCACATATGGTTCCGTTATCTCTGGAATTGTAAATATATATATTTCATGTTATATTTCCTAAATTTATTTCTTTGACTTTCTTAGAGGCCTGGTTATTTGTTGGCCATCATTGGCCACCACCTTCTGCCCTCTGGTGATACTAAAGTGAGCCAGAACTTTGGAGCATCGCTGGGGCCCGTTGCTCTGTGGCTAATTGATTAAAAACTCAGAGTTGCCCACCTCAGACGGATGCCTGCTCTTAATCAGTATTGTTTTAAACTTACCTTTGTATTAGTTTCCTGATTTTATTAATGCTCATTTTGTTTAGATATTGTTTTGTTTTTCCTTGGTTTATTTTGCTATTTTATTTTCAATTTCTTGTCTTTCGGCCGTATGGTTTAACATTTGAGACATGTTTAAATCATCTTTTGTTGTAGGACATGTGCTGTGCGCGTCTGTGATTGCGACCCAATCCCCGATGGTGGCGTTTTTCATGACCCGTTTTTGTTTGTGTGCAGTGTCACTGGTGATTCATTTATTAACCCTTCCCTTTTCTTTTGGTTATTTGTCGCCGTGGACCTAGCCCAGGGGTAGGCAACCTTTACTATCGAAAGAGCCATTTTCGCCCCCTCTTCCCCCAAATTAAATCTGTCTGGAGCCGCACAACATATTTGATAACACAGGTTATAAAGTTATATATATATATATATATATATAGTTATATAATATATATAAAAACTATAGTTTGTTGCATTTATTAAATAATAGAACGACAATAAAAAAAACTGTTGACATTTAACTGCTATTTTTACCTGTTACAAAATCACCAAACTCTTATGAATTGGAGAACAAAATACATGTGTGGGCCTACTTTGGAATAAATTAAACACAGAACTCAGCTTTTTTTGCTCATCTCCAGCTTGGTACTTTTCAGCAGATGCTGTGTGCTTGCTCTGGAAATATCTTACAACATTACGTTTCTTATTGTTTGCTAATTCTTCGTCACATATCAAACATACATATAAGACAGCATTGGTGGCAGTGAAAGCAAAGTAATCTGTCCATGCAGAATTAAACTATATTTCCCTCCCAGACTTTTCTTTGCTGGGATTTATCCATGATTAGTTTACCGAGGCCGGGGGTATTGACTATAGATTAGCGACCTGCAGGGAAGAGCGCCGGGACGTTATAGGATGTGACGCGTATTTTAGTTGCTGAAATATTAAAACAAAACGTGAGAGCAGGTCAGACTGGAGGCCGACACAGAAACTGCAGATCGGTACAAACCACCTGCAGCTTCTGGTCTGATCAAGAAGCTTAGGCGCTGATCTCTGTTCAGCTGAGACTCGTTGTTTTCACTGTTTCCACTGTTGAGAAGCAGCCGGTCAGTCACTGAGAAGCTGCTCTGTGTCTCTCTGAGCGAGTGAGCGGGGCTCATGGCGGGGGGCGGAGCCCAGGCTCTGTGTGTGTGTCGGCTATCTGGGAGCGCGTACACACACATACACACACACACACACACACACACAGGGGCACCGAAAAGGGGGGGTAAAGGAGACGGATTCTAGGGGCCCATGATGGAGGGGGGCCCAGAGAGGCGCCTAATGATGATGAAATTATAATACAGAAAAAATAATGACACTAAGTTATTAACTAACATATAATCACACATGTTTTATTTTCCATGTCCTGGTTACAATTCCTTTATTTGTTTTGGAAGCATCAACCCCTGCAGAGCCCCCCCTTCCCCCCCTCTATTTACGTAAAATGGTTCAGTCCGACTGGATCAGTTGCAGCCGGTAGCGCACCGGCGATTTGTCACAGACAGCGCGCCACAGCGGGCAAAGCGGAGGAGACAGCAGTATGCCTCAAAAATCAGGCAGCCAAAAAAGAAAGGAAAATAAATTAAGAGAGGAGAAGGAGTTGAAGGGTCGACAATATGTCACCCAGTATTTCCAAAAAAAAGGTGGGTTTGCTGTGGTGGAAAGTTATGGATATTAACTTTGTCCCTGTCTGTGGTCTATAAGCTAGCTCACTTTTCTCACCATGTTAGCTCAAGAAAACTCTGGATTTTTACATTTTACTGCTATATTAGTTAAATAATCAATCCAGTCAAACATTTATCAAGCTGTTCTTATTCAATAATAGTTGATCTCCCCTCTGTCAAAATGATGCCTCATTCTGAACAGAGTCAAGTGCACCAGAAGCTGCAGCAGCTGTCTGTCAGCCCCCAACTCCCCCTGCCCCTGAATCAGCCCCAGTGCCCCCACATGAGGAAGGAGGTGAGCAGCTGTGTGTGTTGAAATAATAATAATAATAATAATACATAATATAATACAAAATATAATACATTTTACTACAGTCTCAAAACAATACAAAGATGAAGGTAATTCATTAATTAAAATGAATTAAATAAAAGGCATTTTGAACAATTTTAATGGTTTAAAAAGCATAAACCCTTTTAAAAAATGAAATAGAAGACGTGCAGTAAGAACAGAGGAGAACATCTGTGGTGTGTGCAGCAGACTGGGGTGACTGCTCTCAGTCCAATCAGAGAAGTTTACATGTTGGTGACTATGCTATTACAAATAGTTATATTATAGGAAATCCTATATAATTAATGTATGTCATGTACACTCTACAGAGCCAGGTCCAGGACCCTCTTCTGGTTTGTCAGGGAGGGATGTGGAGGAAGTGGAGGAAGAGATGGAAGAGGGTACAGATGACAGTGAGAGTGCAGAAACACAGGCGACAGAGAGTGAGGGCGAAGAAGTTGAAAGGAATTCAGAGGAGGATGGACTGAATACAGAAAGAGCCAGAAAGACAACAGAGAGGCAGGAAGAACAACAAGCTGATGTTCAGGTCTTTGAAAGGGAAGAAGATCATTTGACTGATGACCCTGGTTTCTGGCCAGCAGCTTTAACTGATCAGGATAGGGAGAAGATAGTAAGGATATTGGCCATGAGAGAGAAAGAAGTAGAAATGCCATGTGATTCAAAGGGGAAGCCATTCCCTGACTACCTGAATTATACAAAGGCAGCAAATAAAAGAGGAAAGGTAAACAGAGACTGGCTGACTTTTAGTCAAAGTAATAATTCACTTTATTGCATACCATGTGTGCTTTTCTCCCATGTACAGAAAAAGCCTTCCACTAGTGCACTGACCAGTCAAAATGGGTATAAAATGTGTGATGTGAGGTGCCGTCGAATGTACAATAAATTCCCAGTCCATGAGAGGAGTGAGGCACATAGAGATTGCTACTTAAGATGGAAAAATCTGCAAGGATCTGTAATGAAAGATAGAGGTGTGGATTCTCTGTTAAATAAGGAGTTGCAAACAGAAATAGAGAAAAATAGAGCCATCTTGGAGAGACTCTTAGACGTAACCCTACACTTGGCCTCAAGAAACCTGCCTTTCAGGGGCAAAACCAAAGACCTAGATGACATTCATAATGGCAATTTCCTAGGCACACTGGAGCTCTTGTCACATTATGATCCTCTGCTGAAAGAGCACTTTCAAAAAATCAGGGACAACAAACAAAAACAAAAAGAAGGAAAAGGAACCAGGCTAACACATTATCTTAGCTCTGACAGTCAGAATGAGTTTATCAACTTATGTGGACGACGAGTTCTGAAAAGAATTCTGCAGGAACGGGAGGATGCCAAATATTATGTTGTCATCTGTGATGCCACACCAGACATTTCCCATACGGAGCAAAATGTGGTGCTACTACGGTATGTTAAATATGACAAGAAAAAGATGAGTGGGAAATTACGGAGAGGTTCCTTGAATTCAGGGATTTTCTCAAAAAGACGGGGAGTGAGATCGCAGAGATGATTGATGCAGTTCTTCGTGACCATGGGATAGACATCGGTGATTGCAGAGGGCAGGGCTATGACAACAGGGCTAACATGTCAGGGAAAATAAAGGGAGTCCAAGCTCAAATACTGAAGAAAAACAAGCTGGCTACTTATTCACCATGTGCCTCCCACACATTAAATCTTGTTGGTGTGCATGCTGCACAGTCAAGCCCAGAGGTATCCACATTTTTCGGCTGCATAAATCGCCTGTACACATTTGTAAGTGGCAGCCCAGAGCGTTGGGCCATCTATAAAGAGCAAACAGGTTGCTCATTGCATCGCCTATCTGATACCCGCTGGAGTGCAAGGATTGAGGCTGTTAACCCTGTGGCAAAGCACCTACCTTCTGTCCTCAAATCCCTTGATAGCATAGTTATGACATGCAGTCTCACCAGTGAAGCAAGATCAGAAGCTAATGGTTTGAGGAAATACTTCATGTCATTTGATGCTGTTGCTCTTCTCACTGTCTGGCTGAAGGTACTGCAAAGTATTGACAACAGGAATGTTATTCTCCAGTCAGGAAAAATATCACTTGACATAGAAGCAGCCAATATCAGAGACTTGACAGAAGAGATGCAGTCTCTAAGAGATGCATGGGACACTCTCCTAGCTGAGGCAAAGTTGATAGCTGGGGAAATTAATGTTACACCTCAGTTAAGCAAGGAGTCCAGCCGCCAGAAGAAAAGGCGGAGATTCCATGATGAAACCGCTGAAGAGGAGACAACTCAGGAGAGTTCAGAAACAGTGTTTCGGAACACTGTGTTTTATACAGCCATGGACAGTATCATCAGTGACTTGTTTTCTGCTGTTCTGAAAGTTGGGCAGATTAGTGAGGGCAAAATCTCTTCTGTGTGCCAACCACTGATCACAAAGTATTCTAGTGATCTTACTCCTGATTTTGAAAATCAAGTAAGACAACCAAACAGTGTATATGCAGCCAACTTCCCCCCTAACCTGTCCCCTCTTGAACTCCTGAATGCAATTTGTAAGCTGCAGCTGCAAAGCATCTTTGGAGAAGTGTGCATCGCCTTGCGCATATTTTGCACCCTGCCAGTTACTGTTGCTGGTGGTGAGAGAGCGTTCAGTAAACTAAAAATGATAAAAAACTATTTGAGGTCCACAATGTCTCAGGAAAGACTTTGCAGTCTTGCCATGCTGTCAATTGAGAGTCAGTTGGCTAGAAAGCTGGACTTCAAAGACCTGATAAGTGATTTTGCACATGAGAAGGCTCGGCGTTGGGCTTTTGGTGAGAAGAGTTGAGCAAGGACCAGTGATTGAAAGGTTGCAAAAGGAAGCTTGACTCAGTCGGCAACGTTATATTATATATATATTTGCCATTCTTTCATATATTAAGTTCTACTTAAATGATGAGAAATCATATATGGCCATTTTGTATTCTGATGGCGTTTTTGTTTTTGCTGAGATTTTTTTCTCTCCACTGATTATAATTGCTATTCTTTCATGGAAGAGTTTATTTCCAATTTAAGAATCAGTGGTGCAGCAAATAAATGACTCAAAATGAATTCCATTGTATTCAGAGTGCTCAGTTCTTCCCCTACTGTACATGTCAACTGTCATGCTGTTCTTCTTTCACAAATATGGTAATGATAGTCAAAAATACCATTAAAATGCATAATTGTATGTAAAATAGCATCAAAAGATTTTGCCGCTGTGTTGGGGGCCCTGTAAAGATTCTTTTCATGGGGCCCAAAATCCCTAGCGGCGCCCCTGCACACACACACATTCACCCGCTCCTGGTATTTCATGATGGCCTGATACGATGATTATTAAAAAAATTAACGTGAACGTGACGTTCACTCACGTTCATCATATGAAAGAACTGATTCGTTAAGTTCACCGTTCGCGAAAAATATGCACAACATGCACTGCACAGGGAGCCACTGCAGAGGGGCTGAAGAGCCGCAGGTTGCCGACCGCTGACCTAGCCCTTTCCTTCACTCTTGTATGTGTATTATATTTATCTTATACTTGTCATTCTGGTGGTTGATTGTTTTGTTTTGCTATTGTTGAATGTGCATTTTTTTAGTTTAATAAAATTCTGCTCTATTTACCCATTAAAACCGTCTCTTGCCCCATGGTATAGTACGAACCTTTTATAAACCCTCCCTCAAGCTACATTCAGGATAAAGAACAGTTGGGTTGCACAACTTCCTTTCAGAGAACCACGCCAACCTTTGCCGCACAATAAAGCGTAGGCAATCAATCGGTTCACATCCCTGCAGAGAACCCCAAAAAGAAAACCTGAGATGCAACAACACTATATGGCATTCATGGAGAACATCTCATGCCTGTTAATGACATCAAACACTATCTGACCACATTTGAAAGATTGGCCACTGTCTCTCGTTGGCCAAAAGATGAGTGGGCTATTCATTTCGTCCCTCTGCTCACAGATAAGGCACGCAGTGCCTTTGTTCTCATGGGTATTTCTAAGGCTGAAGATTATGAAAAGGTCAAAGAAGGCATCCTGGCTAAATAGGAAATCAAAGTCGACACCTACAGGAGAAAAGTTCATTCACTGGACTTTAATCATTGTGAGACCCCACATCAATGAGCTGACAGCATTCAAAACACAATATTTCAAAGCCTCATGGACCAAGTCTTGAGGAAGGTGCCACACTTTGCAGCGGCTTACTTTGATGATGTCGTAATCTTAAGCAAGACAAGGGAGGAACATTTGGCTAACCTTCGACATGTCCTTCACCTGATCAAGACCGGTAGGTCACCATCAATCCGGGCATGTGCGTTCATGCAAAGCAGCAGATCGAGTACCTGGGCCATATTGTTGGCCAAGGGGTGGTCATGCCTCTAGTGAGGAAGGTGTAGGTATCTATGCCTATCTTGTTCACACCACCAAGAAGAAGGTACAGATCTTTCTTGGGCTGATGGGATAGTACAGAAAGTGTATGCCCCACTTTTCTGAGAGGGCAGCTGTGCTCACTGACCTCATCAAGGCTTCAGCCCCAAACAGAGTTTGGAGTGAAGATTGTGACAGAGCCTCCAAGGATCTCAAACTTGCCATCACAAGTGAGTCTGTGCTCCACACTCCTAACTTCTCTCGACCATTCAAACTGCAGACAGATGCTTCTGGGGTCAGCATTGGGGCAGTGCTTCTGCTTCTGCTGTTCCTGAGTTGCAAGCTCCTGGCCGGGAGGCAAGGTACTCTACCGTTGAGAAGGAGTGCCTGGCCATGAAGTGGGCCATTGAGTCACTGAGGTACTACTTGCTGGGACGTCACTTTGTACTGGAGAGAGATCCTCATGCTTTGCAGTGTCTGAACCAGTTCAAGCTGGTATCATCACAATTTCGTAGGAAATGCTACTAAAAGTAATGCACTAGAATTTGTATGAATTCCACTAAATTGTGAGTCAGGAGGCTGGGGACACGTGACCTATGCGCTTCTCTCTCTTCGTGAAAACCAAAAACATGGCGGACATTCATCTAACCCTAACCCTAATATGAAAAATACTAGTGCTGTCAAAGTTTAAAATATTTGATCGCGATTAATCGCATTTATGTCATAGTTAACTCAAAATGAATCCTCATTAATTGCAAATTTTTATCAATTCTAAATGTCCCTTCATTTATTTTTTCTCCATTATTTTTTTTTTTTCGTTTTAATGCTCTATCAACATAGAAAAGTGGATTGGCTTGCTTTATCGAAATGTTATATATTATTGAAAAACAACATTGCCAAACAGGGCGGTACAAAATAAAATTATAGAGTGCACATTTCAGGTAAACAAGAACTCCATGGCGTAATATTTAATTAATATTTTCTTTTATTCAAGTTTGCTGTGAACATAGCAGTCAGGCCTCTTATTTCAGAAACAATGTACCGTAACAGTTAGGTTACCAAAAAAAGGTAAGCCTAAAATACGGAGACAAGTGTCGGCCTACTTTGAAACAAATTAAACACAGAACTTTGTAGGGCTATTTGATTCCTCCCCATATTTTGGAAAATGTATGAAATAAGAAGTACCCTATTTTGAAATAAATAAAAACATATAGCTGCAGCGTAATAGCTTAAAAATATATATTTTAGTTGGCGAAATATTAAAACAAAAAGTGAGAGCAAGTCAGACTGGAGGCGAACACAGAAACTGAAGCTCGATAGAAACCAACTGCAGCTTCTGCTGTGATCAAGAAGCTGCTGCGCTGATCTCTGATCAGCTGATTCCAGAGAAACTCTGACTACTTCTTAACTAAGGAAACAGTGAAAACACAGTCACTGAGCAGCTGCTTCACGTGAACGAGCTCTGATCTCACAGTGTCTCTCTAAGCGAATGAGCGGGGCCGGGGGTTGGAGCCCCGGGACCGGTGCGCTATATGGGAGCATACACACACACAGACACACACACACACACTCGCCCGCTCCTGGTACTTCATGACAGCTTGATACGATGATGTTTAAAAAAATATTGTGACTTAGTCAACCACCAACATGCAAAAGCGTGTGTCACACGGCAAAAGCGTGAGAGTTTGCAGGTCTGCGTTAACCTTGCGAGAAATTTTTTTTATGGCGTTAAAATGGATTTGCGTTAACGCAGTTAATAACACATTTAACTGACAGCACTAAAAAATACAGATGAGGTCTGCACCACGGTGATTCAGCAGAGTGACAGCTGCAGGAATAAGCTGTTCCTGAACCTGCTGGTCCGGGAAAGGAGATCCCTGTTGCGCCTCCCAGAGGGGAGGAGGGCAAACAGTCTGAGACTGGGTTGTGAGAAATTGGGTTGTCAATGAACAAAGGTGTCTCTAACTTGGTCCACAGTGAAAAATTTGATTGTGTATGAGCAAACATACATATTTTGACCATATCTGGCCATTAAATACCACTTAAAATAGATTTAACAGATCTGATCCAGCTTGGACCTCAAAGGGGTCTGAGAAAGTTCACCTGAGATGGCCAGTGCTTGGAGCAAGATGAAATGTAAACTTTGTCGTAGAACAAAAGCAAAGACATCCTCGTAAAGGTCTTGACCTCGGGAGTTACATAATGTCACTGTGAAAATTGTGGATGACTCCTGCTCCTCAGGGATGACCTTTGAACCTTGCATCTGAGTCAGTTTTGATATCTTACAGGATGGAAACTAGATATGCACACCAACAAACTATAAAGAGGCATGCAAGGTTCCCGGTCACAATCTCACATAATAGTGAAAACACATTAGAACTACAAAAGATGGGAACAACACACACATACATCCAGGAACGCCATTCAATTTGTAGTTCTCTGTATGGTTCTTCCTGGTTGAGATTAGTGTTTCTGAAAATAAGGTTTAGAAAACATATTAGCGGTTGTTTTTTTTTTGTATTGAAAGTATTGAAACTGAAACACACATATCTCGACATGTCTCAAAACACATTTTCATTAAGAAACATTGCTTAAATTAAACGTTTTCCACCAGGAATACAGCAATCTCTGCCGGCCTGCTTTATCAGCGGAGGTCTGCGCAGGCGCATTTCGTAGGATTCTGTACAAAACTTTAGCGCTAGAAATTCGTATTTTTCTTTACGAAAATTTATTTCGGGGTGGTACCTGTCCCTGCAACCCTATGACTTCACAGTTCAGTATCGGTCAGGGAAAGCCAATATGGTGGCAGACTGTATCTCTCAGGTCCATGGAAATTGAGGTACTGTACTCTTAGCAATTGAGCAGTATTTAGTAACGAGTAACTCCTAAGTATAGGAGACTGTTTATAAAGTGACGGGTATTGGAAAATTGAGATGTGTTGTCAGCAGCTGTTGACTTACCTCTGTCTGCTCTCCTTCCTCCCAGGGTGCCGTCTTGGGGTATGATCTGTGAGTGAACTGTCTTTCTGTTATGTAGGTGGCTGATTGTTGTGAACTGAGGCCCATTGTGTGAAGGTTACATCAGTAACATCATAAGGTTATATCAGTTTCTCTCTGCTCCTCTCCAAAGGCACTTCAAGTTCTGGTTTGGTTCTGTTCCTGTAGATTATCTTTGTTTTCTTAACACCTTTCAAAGCTTGGCAACTACCCCCTTCACTCATGCATCCCCTACTACACTGACTTTACTGACCTCCACCTCTCATATATTAACCCTTGATTTGGCATGTTAATTTGGTGCGATTTGGTCAACAAATAAAAGATTCTTTGATTGGTATACTGGTGTCTCCCTTTTTGTCCTGGCCACTTGAGCTTGGTTGTGAAAAGACTTCCCCGGGGGCACGAATGTCTTTTTAATAGTTCAGTGGGGTTAAACTAATAAGGAAGTGGGCAAGGGGAAGTTCATTGAAACTAGTAGGATATTCAATATTATTTATTCAGGGTGGTTAGGTGGGAAAATAGTAATTGTATATGTAAATATGTATTGTATATTTACACTTTGGATTATGTTTGGCATGTGCCGGCTGGATTGGTTGACAGCCATCTGTATATAACACAGCCAGTCTGAGGATGTGGGTGAATATGTGGATGCTGTATCACTTGTACACCAGTGAGAATTAAATAGCTTCAAGCCTGAACTGCACCTGTATTGTGTTTTTTTCTGGACGACCGGACCGTTCAGGCATTCTAACGTTCCAATTAAATAAATTACTTATTCAGATAGAAATTAATTTTAAGATTAAAACACAGAGGCTATCGTTTCCTTTAGTTTTTATCAACTCAATTGACAAATTCCTTCCACATGTTAGGTCTGAGCTGTGTAGTGTTGCCTTTAATTGCTTCAGGCTCTTTGTTGCTAAACTTTTGGTTTGTTTGTCATCTTACTTCGATCTGAATTTATGTAAATCCAGTGGAAGCATGTGTCTAGTGCCAAGAGGAAACATTACATTTCAGATTTTTATTAGAAAAAAACATTACATAATTTTTACTCTCCAATAATATAATCACATTATCCACCCCAAAAAATGAAAAAAGAAAGAAGAACCTTCCCCTCGGTCAATCAATATACTGCTTCCTGACTACCTCCTATATAGACACCCCATAGATCACTATCCGGCAGGTATACAGCAAGAATCACATCAAAAAGAGCAATTTATGGCATCAACATAACTTTGTACCAGAGGGGACTGACTCAACCGGGCTCATTTCTCGACACCTCCGCTGGTTTTCATGGACCCCACTTCTTGGCATGTGTCTGGTTGGGAAGGTAAGCTAAGGCCTCATCCTCTGCTGTGCAATAATATCCAGATCCTACAAATTTATTTATAGTTTAACTGTTGGATCAGTGATTCCTTCAGACGCAGACTATCAGAGGATAAACTCTGCTGTGTTTAATGTGAGGATGCAGAGGACTTAAGGATATGACAGATCAAGTCTTTTTTTCCTTTTGGAAATATGAGACAATTAACATGATCTTATCCTCACACAGATAGATATAACTTGTACATTACTATTGTGCTCCAATTATTAAGTCTGAGATTTGACTGTAGACAGGGTCAAACAAGCATGTTTAACTGTCAGAGGAGACGGATCAAATAGGACCTAGTTTCTGCCGAGTTGTGTTGATGCAGTTCTCAATTTCAAGAATAAATAATGAAATGAAAACCACCTTATGACCACAGTTCTGCAAGTATAGAGTGCATTCAGGACCCGTGAGAGGTGGCAAGTTTCTGACAAAAAAAATAAAATGTACTTAATTTAGTGCAGGAGCATCCCACCTCAGAGTTGACATAAGTGCACTATTAAAACAAGAGAAGCTATGCCGGTCGTCGAGCACTGTACAAGATTATGAAGTAGACGTGGTGAAGCAGGGTTGTCCTCTGCACCAAGCTTTCAATCTAACTGAACGTGCACAAACACAACTAAACAAAAGATGAAAGATATGACATCTTAGACAAAAAAGTACAACTTTTACTAGCTCAGAATGTCAATTAATAGCTTAAAAAAAAAAAAAAACATACAAGACATATTTTGAAACAATTAAATTACAGACAGAACATAACAGGACCTGGAGGAGCGTTCACTGACTATAGAGTATTTTTCAGCCAGAAACACAACAGAATATATTATGGTGAGAATGAAGTAGATTCAGCTTGATGCTCTGGACTGCCGCCGCCCCCCCAGCCCCACCCCTTTACCCAACAGTCCTCTGTTGTCATGGAAACCATGTGACAACCAAGTGCTACGATTTACTGCTGCCCTTCTTTCTTGTCTCCCTCCGATGAGCTCGAGCTGCTGCTGCCGCCGCTGCCTTCCCGCTCTGCTGCCATCTGCAGGAAGAGATGAGAATTAGAGGTAAAATGTTTGTTTCAACTGCAGCTTTTAATTAAAAACATATTTTCTTTAAATCAGAAAATATGTAATTTGCAGGCATCATCATTTCAATAAACACTATTATAGTCAGTGTTTAATTTGTACATTCCAAATATCTAATCTTTTAACAGTTGATTAATAATTGAGTCAGGAATAGAAAAACCTGCAATATTTCAAATGAGAAATGTTAAAGAGCCAAACATTACCATGTTATTGACTCTAAATTATGATGATTTGTGCTCTTAATAAGTTAAGATTATTGAATGTTGAGACTCAGTGGAAACCCTGACATTTCCAAGAGACGTCTTTGATGAGGAAATGTAATTTAATATTCATGCATTTTATCTACGATCAGTTTATATTTCACTCTGGGCTGAGTTAAAAGTTGATTTAAAAGGGGGGGCTGGATATTTTTTGTTTGTCGTTTATCGAAAAAGAGCAGAGTTCATTTGAAATTGTGTAGCAACAGAGACAGAGGGGAACAGAAGTCAAGTGTGTGGTAGGAGCATGCAACAGTGTCTTCAACAGGTTGATATACAGCATCAGTGTGAATAAGATCCTTACCTTCTTGTAGGCCATTTCAAAGAGTTTCAGCGATGCCTGCTGCAGGTTGGTGGCTGCCTGTTTGATGTTTTCTCCTGTTTCTGAGTCCTTGTTGGCCAGAAGATTTCTGACTTTAGAGATCTCCTCCTTCAGCTTAGTGCACTATGAGTGGAAGATCAGCGAGGACAAATTAATAAACAAAGCTGTTTCATTTGTTGTGACACTAGCAGCAAAACACTGATCACCAATTGTTGATTAGTTTTTTTTTTTAAATGGGTAAGATTTAATATTTATATAAATGTGATGGCCGGGTTACCGTAGAACACTCCTTCACTCCCTCCCTCATGTTTTACCTCATCAGCAGGAAGCTGGTCTTTGAACTCCTCCATCTTGGATTCTGTGTCGTGAACAATTCCCTCGGCCATGTTGACGGCCTCCACGCTTTCCTACAGACAATAACAAAGTGAGAAGATAATTTACCTTCTGTAACGGTATGGAATAGTGTCTGTATAAATACATTTTAGCCATAAGTTCTGAACCCCTCACCTTCCTTCTCCTGTCCTCCTCTGCGTACTTCTCCGCATTCCTGACCATGTTCTCAATGTCATCTTTACTGAGACCTCCTGATGACTGGATGACAACTGAGGAAGAGATGAGATGATGTTTACGAAACGCATTGCACTGTCGTGTTTGTAATGTACTAATTAAAGCTACTCATAAAGGACACGCATCTCTTAATAATTAAAAAATCCAAAAAAATTGTAATTTACTGTGAAATATTTAAACCTCAGACTAACTACAAAAACTTACTCTGCTGCTCGCGGCCGGTGCCCTTGTCCTTGGCGGAGACGTGGACGATACCGTTGGCGTCAATGTCGAAGGTGACTTCAACCTGGGGAACTCCGCGGGGGGCTGGGGGGATTCCCACCAGAGTGAACTGACCCAGCACCTTGTTGTCTGCCGCCATCTCTCTCTCGCCCTGACATACCTTGATCTCCACCTGTGTCTGTCCGTCCGCTGCCGTGGAGAACACCTGGAAGCAGAGGGGTGAGGACAAAGTGGAAATTTAGGGTGACAGTTTACTTTTTTTTTTTTTTTTAACCTGGGAAGCACTTTTTCAGTATTGCTCTGGAGGAGCAGTGCAGTCTTAGTCTCAGTACCTGGCTCTTCTTGGTAGGAATTGTAGTGTTCCTGTTGATAAGTTTGGTGAAGACTCCGCCAAGAGTCTCAATACCCAGTGACAACGGTGTCACATCCAACAGGAGCACGTCAGTGACATCACCAGCCAATACGCCTCCCTGGATGGCTGCTCCTATGGCAACAGCTTCATCTGGGTTGACAGACTTGCTGGGAGCGCGGCCAAACAGATCCTGAACTGTCTGCTGAACCTACGGGAAACGAAAGTGTTAGCTTGGCTAAATGTTAACTTATACAAGTGAGTCTGTACAATCCTCATTTGGATGACTTCATGTCACTGACTCAGAACCAGAAATGACCATTACTACAACTCAAACTACGCATTTGTTCAGTGAGTTTAACTGTTTATTGGACACCAGTAAATCCATGTGAGTGTGTACAGTATGTTGTGTACCTTGGGCATGCGGCTCATGCCGCCAACCAGCAGCACCTCTCCAATGTCCCCCTTTGAAACCTCTGCATCCTGCATGGCCTTCTGACAGGGAGCCACGGTGCGGCGGATCAGGTCGGACACGATACCCTCAAATTGTGAACGCGTCAGCTTGATGTTGAGATGTTTGGGACCTGAGGCATCCATGGTCAGGTAAGGAAGGTTGATATCCGTCTGTGACAAAAGAAACACAAAAAGAAGTATTACAACTAAAAGGTTTGACAAGGTCACAGATGACAATGTTGTTCCATGCGTTTTCTGCTTGGTTCATTATTTAACAATCAGTGTTGCTTTGTGTTAATCTGAGTGTGATATAGGGGTTCACTCCAACATAGTAGACATATTAGTACACAAACTTTCCATGTATTGAGGGATTATATTATTATGGTCTATCTGTATGACCATCATGTGAAATTACATTGTGACCTATTGCTGAGATGAAATGTTCTCGGCCATTGACCCCGTTATATTATATATGACAAATAACACTTTAACTTAAACTCTGATTTGATGGGCTCAGGTCAAAAAAGTATACGGTTGCTTTTTTGCTTAGAATTTCACTCTTAACAATTGATGATTACAAAAGATTTTAACCCAATAAGACCAGATGCCTGCTTCTCCTTTTAGAACCGGTTGCGTTGTGTGCGTCTCATGTACGATGTCATCATTTTCAAGACATGTGACTGAATAAATACAGCAATTCGCTGAAATACTCTCAGGACGAGTGAAACGTTATATAAATGTAGTTTTTTTTTAGGCATTAACCTTTAAAGTAGCCTTTCAGGCAATGGCTGATTAAGTTAACAAAAAACAATCCTTAAGCAATTTCATAAAAATAAAAAAATGTAATTACAGTGAAGAAGATTCAGACCCAGACAACGTTCCTGCTGACTAGCTGAGCAATCAGGCTCACACCGGACGCTGAAGCGCCGTGCGGCGCCAAGGGTGCCTCGTGCTGTGAAGCGATAATTTCGGCGTCGAGTCTATTTTTTCCGCTTCAGCGTCGCTTCCGCGTCCAGTGTGAACCCGGCGTCAGTAAGTGATAAGTTTGAGGAAGAGTAGGATGTATCTCACGAGTTTGCCGGCTTTGATGTTTAAAAAGTAAAGTAAAAATGTTCAGGGAAACTGCATTGAAATGTTTTAATTTAATTTCTCCCTCTGCTTAAGAGGCTGAGAGTTTTTGTAAATTTTGGCATTTCTGCGGCCCTTCAGATTTTTAATCAATGCATAGGTAAATATTCCTTTTCTTACCATAACCATATCCTAAACTTAAACCCTCAAAAAGCTATAAAAAAAAAATATAGAATTCTACATAAAAGTTGAACAGTCTGTACAAACCTTGCCTCTTTGCCTGCTCTGCTGTCATGATCAGCAAAGGTCACAAAACCCTCAAACTGCTGCAGTAAAGCACAATATAGCGCTGTGTGTAGCTCACCATAATACTGAGCTACACACACACACAGACGGGACAGAACAGCAGACTTAGAGATGGACTGTGATATTAATGCCAACGATAACCTCGGAATATATTGACTCAAGTGGCCAAAAAAGGTAAGTGACTGTTCTAAAGTGTCTTAAGAGTAATTTATTTTTCTATCTTAATTGGTGTAAGGTTGGACAGAAACATTTGTAGAAACTGTATATGACCAGCATCAATAATCCTTTACCTGCAGTGAAGACGACAGCTCACACTTGGCCTTCTCTGCAGCCTCTCTGACTCTCTGAAGAGCCATGTTGTCTTTCATCAGATCCACACCAGACTGGAAAGATGCGAAATGACAGCGCATGTGAGAAACTAACACACCGTGAACTGCAGATGAGGCTTATATAAAGAGTGTTAATCTATGCACCTCTCTCTTGAACTCCTTGACGATGTGTGTGAGGAGGTGTTGGTCAAAGTCCTCTCCTCCCAGGAAAGTGTCACCGTTTGTAGACTTCACCTCAAATACTCCCTTCTGGATCTCCAGGACAGAAATATCAAACGTACCTCCACCAAGATCATACACTGCAATACTGGAAACAGACATGAGTGGGTTTATTGCAGCTCTACGAGGATAAATCCTACATATTAACTTGTCTACTTGTTCATTTGTTTTCATGTTTCAGTAAGAACTGTTATTACTGATGGACTGTAGTGAAGATTCTGCTCTACTCACATCTTGTCCTGGGTTTTTTCCAGTCCATAGGCCAGAGCAGCAGCTGTTGGCTCATTGATGACACGCAGGACGTTCAGACCTGCGATCTGACCGGCATCTTTGGTGGCCTAAAGTTCAAATAAATGCATCAGAGAGTGTTGGGGGTAATACATTTGATTGTGCAGAGTTCAACTCTGACCCACAATATTTGCTTGACTTTCGCATGTGTGACCTTGCCTTTACCAAACAAATCAGATAAGACATGGCTGTCAGGGTTCACCGAGTAACATGTTATTTTGGCCTTGAACGGTTTGCATTGTTGTGTTAATTTGCTCAAATTCAAAAAAGAGACGAGGATGATACCAGCTGAAGTGACTAACGTTGCTGTATTGTACGTGTTGTGGAAATACCAGAGAAGCTGTCAAAGTTCCCGAGACCACCAAGAAGAGAACACATCTTGGGCACTATCACTGTCTCCTACAGGAGCTGTGTCTGGATAATTGCTTGATCAGGATAAATCCTATATGCTAATATAACAGCATTGAATGTCAGCTATTTCAGAGGTCTGCTAACAAACTTTCGACCCATCTGAGATCTCTGCCTGTCGGAAGTTTAGTATAGCCTTGTTTGGGAAGTAACTGGGACATTGTTCAGTTTATTCCACAACAGAATTAACATGGATACAACAGTGTGAACAGCTTTTCGTGCTCTCAAGTCATATAGTCACCCAAATATTCAAGGTTAACGCATATCACACGTTTTCCTAATGTTATGTAGCCCTTTTGTGTGTGTGCCTGTGTACCTGTCTCTGAGAATCATTGAAGTAGGCTGGTACAGTCACGACGGCGTTCTTTACTTTGGTTCCCAGGTAGTTCTCTGCAACACAAAAATCAAATTATAATCTAAACTGATGCTTGCATGTTGACGACAGAGAGCAAAACAATACTTGTTTAGTGCAGATGAAGTCATACCTGCAGTCTCCTTCATTTTCATGAGAACAAAAGCTCCAGCCTGGCTGGGGGAATACATTTTCCCATGAGCCTCGACCCAAGCATCACCATTAGATGCACGTACTATCTTGTAGGGTACGTTCTTCCTGTTGATGAAAACAGTGTGTTCAGATTGTTTAATTCACACAATGTTAATTTCTCCATATCCAAATAAATAAAAAACACTGCCCCTTAACACAGACAGTTACATCTTTGAGGTATATGTTTAACGCATTTAACGAACATTACTTCAGATACTAGAATGCAATGAGGTAGCAAACGTCAAGTGTGAACTCACAGATCTTTCTGGACCTCTGCATCGTCAAAGCGACGACCAATTAGTCTCTTGGTGGCGTACAGAGTGTTCTCAGGGTTGGTAACAGATTGGCGTTTAGCAGGCATGCCCACTAGACGTTCCCCATCCGCAGCGAAGGCAATGACTGATGGAGTCGTCCTGGCTCCCTCTGCATTCTCCAACACCTGAGAGACAGACAGAAATCCATGTTTGCTTTGTCAAACTTCAGACCAGAGAGCATTGCCATTCACGTTGGGGTAAGTGGTTAGGACATCTTTATTTCCATTCAACTACACTAAAATTACTTGAGACCCTTTTCTAAAGAGTGTCACAATTTTGTTGGCAACATTTGGGGGCATTAAAAGAATAGTTCACCCCCAAAAAAAATCATAATTCAATCCTTATCTACTCAACTCTATTCCGTTTTTTGAGTCCACAAAACACATCTGGACTTTTATGGGTAAATAGTGCATCAGCCAGGTAGCAGCCGAATCCAATACAACAGAAAATATTAGGGACTTATCTTCAGATGTAATTTTAGCTTTAAAATAAATGCATAAATGCCTCCATATTGCTCCTGTGCTGTCATCCAAGTGTACACAAGCCCCGATATTCATATTCGACTCTAAACGAGTTCATTTACACCGTGATTTTAGCATGAAAGTCCTGATATCTTCCGACGAGGTGCATACAGGGGCCGTCAGAAATGCAAACGGCCGCTAGCTTGGCCCCTTCTGGTGGACTTTTAGGCATAAGACACGGTGAAAGTTACCTTGATTCGAGTCAAATGTGAAAGTCGGGTCTTGCAGATACTTGGATGACACCACACAAGACTAGATGTCCACCAGAAGTGGCTAAGTAAGCGGACGTCAGCATTTCTAACGGTCCCTGAATGCACCATGTTGGAAGATATCAGCTGACACGGTTTACCCCTGAACCTCTAGCAGTGTTTTGTGGACTAACACACTTCACCCACCCCTCCGTCGGCATAGGTGTGAGTAGATACATTTTGGGTGAATTATTCTTTTAAGAACACATTTCAATGTATTGCAGTCGAGTACAACACCACCATTAACTATTAAGTGGACAAGAATCTCAGGGAAAATTGAAACGCATCAGTGAGTCAACTATCTATTAATCCTGGAGAAAAGAAAACAATCTAAAACACATTCAAGCACAAATGTTTGTGATGAGCAAACACAAGCCTCCTTAAGATGTCCCAACTATTCTGAATATAAACAGCTACCATTGTTGTTGCATTATTATTAGTTCGTTTTTCATGTCTGCCAATAAAGCTTCATAGACTTGAACATACAACTTGTTTTCATCACATATCCTTAACATAAACCTCACGACCACACAAGAAAGTTCTCATTTGCCACGATGGGTAGGAGGGATAAACACAGGCTACCTACCAGAAATGCTTTTAATTTATTTTCAGTGTCTGCATAGACGACCTACTGTATCTACGTTAGCAGTGAAAGCAAAGCAGAAAGAGGGATTTTGTTCTGTTTTGTTTTAACTGAGTCTGAGGGAAAATTATACATTTATACTCAGTTTCATTCCATTATGTTGAAATTAGATGCACCTATCAAACCCGTGTCAAAGGACCTTAATTTGATCAGTCCCAAATGACAAACCTCAAGTGTTAAATTTATTGAAATTCGGGTTTTACATGCAAGCTTGTTTTCCCTTCCTGTACTTCCTCCATAATTGCCAACCTTTCCTTCCTAGAAATGATAAATGTGACCAAAAGCTCCTGTTTAAAATAAATGTGTATTTAATCCAATATGCACAACAAAAGGAGTGTGTTATTACCTTCACGAAGGAGGTTATGTTTTTATCTGCATTTGTTCTATCAATTAGTTAGCAGGATTATTACTATTTAGTTTAGATCTAAATGTACATGGGATTTAATTAGAGACTGTTGGGCCGAGGTGGGCACAATAATAAGTGCCATTACAGGTTTAAAGGTTAAGTGTGTAAGATGTAGGTGAAAAGGGATCTATTGGCAGAATTAGACTACAAAACATCATATGTGATCATCAATTTGTTGTTTTCTTTATCATAGACTGGGCATTTGTATTTAAATACTTTATATTTATATCTGGAGGGGGTCCTCTCTAGGGAAGCCACCGTGTTTGTTTGTTTTTTTACAGTAGCCCAAACTACACAACTTTTGAGTTTTTATGACAACGAAAGGCTGCCACAGGTTCTCTTTCATGTTTGGGATGCGGGGTGAGCTGACAGGTATTCAGCAGCAACGTGCAACTTCACCACTCAATTCTACATGATGAAACTTTAATTCAAATAAACAGCTGAAAAACAAATGACATGACACACCACACTTGAGTTATGTTGTCACAAGGACACTACAGGTATAGTCCAATCCAACTTACTGATCAACTTCATAAAATGTTGACACGCTGAAGTATCGAGGACCTAAGGGTTGTGTTCATATAAGGGATGGGCATAACTAATCGACGATCGATTAATTGATCATTAAGAACTTCCTCGATGAAATTATTTTTTCATCGAGAAATTCGCTAATTACACATTTGACCACGGGGGGCAGCGTTTGAAAAAAACACCATAGGTTTACTCAGTTACCAGCGACTGGCTGCAGTTACCATGTATTTCCATTTCCAAAGGAAACAGGAAGAGGTCATGGCGAAGTGTATAGTGGGACGATTTTGAGTTAAAAAATGACTTGGTTCACTGCCAAAACTGCGAAGCCATCCCCGAGACTGGGGAGACGAGGAGCCTGCGCGTTGTCTGACACGGACGAGGGAAACACCGGAGCCGCGGCGTTTGAAAAAAAACACCAAAGGTTTACTCAGTTACCAGCGACTGGCTGCAGTTACCATGTATTTCCATTTCCAAAGGAAACAGGAAGAGGTCATGGCGAAGTGTATAGTGGGACGATTTTGAGTTAAAAAATGACTTGGTTCACTGCCAAAACTGCGAAGCTATCCCCGAGACTGGGGAGACGAGGAGCCTGCGCGTTGTCTGACACGGACGAGGGAAACACCGGAGCCGCGGCCAGGCTAGCCAAGTTAGCACGGAGCTACCTGGCTATCACTGGGACGTCAGTCCCCTCAGAGCGAGTTTTTTCTACAGCTGGACTGATGGTCACCAGGCTGCGATCGCGTCTGCCCTCTGGGAATGTTAACATGCTCATCTTTCTCAACACAAACCCGTAGGCTGGTGCTGAAGTTGAATGTGAGTTACGTGTTATTTTCATGAAGCTTTCTCGACTCGGTGCCTTGTTTTTAGACACATCTGGTAAAACGCCTAGTAGCACCGGCTTCTAGCTGTCGGCTCTGCTGCTTAAGATTACGGCAGTGCATATTCTGTTCATCATGTAATAAAGATCTCACTGAGGAAACACCCTTTGTTTTTTCACTTCATTTTAATATAGCCTCTAAATAGTGAATTTTTGGACTTGAAAATATGAATGATTAAATCGAAAATCGAAATTAATTCTCCCGACCATCGATGAAGACTATTTAATCGAACGCCCATCCCCATTTCATATTCCACAATTAACTGACCACATGACAGGCAGTGACTGTTCATCCTCACCTTCGCCTGTTTCCCGTCCATAACAGCAACACAGGAGTTGGTCGTTCCCAAGTCAATGCCGATGACTGAACCTTTGATGGCTTCTGACCTGCATCACATAATCAAACAGCACTGTTATTTCAACAACTAAATATATCAACGACATTGTACAAGAAAATCCTCATATCATTGTATTTACATTTGCCATTGTATCAAAGACCTTGCCTTGGGAGAGACACCATTTTTCAATGTGGAATGTGACATGGAATATTGCAAAAGCATCATGCACAGGTTTCAATGTAAATCTTCTATCAATTACTATTTTGAGTTATTTGAGGCCCTCTAATGTTGATACTCACGCATAGTCTCTCCTGGACAGGGCTCTGAGGGCGTTTGGTTGGAAGCCACTCCAGCAGGCCTGTGGACACATCAGAAGACTGTTACACAGCTGTTACCAGATTTTATACCATGTAGAATATAAATTAAAAAAAAAAAAAAAACCCAACACATTTTTCTGTTACAGGCTAAAGTAACTTGGATTTAAGAGTGAAATTATGAAGTGTGGAAATAGGAGAAGCCAATGTGGAACACAAACACCATAATTCGACCACAGTCAGAAAAGTGGTGAAAATGTTGTTCATTAATATAAGTTAACATTAAAAAGCTATTAATCGCTGATCATTAGGTGATGGACATATTAAGCTATGGAGAAATGCTGCAGAGCAGGGGGTAGGGACACCGCACCGAAGGTCACTGATCGGCTCATCCGCTACAGCCATCGAGGAGGTGAACCATTGTCACATCACAAACGCTTCTTTATACATTATAATGTCAATAGACTCATTAGCACTCACGCACGACACAGGATGGGTCTTGCCAGACGTGCGACAGGTCAGACGTCAAAAGTGAGCTAGCACAGGTTAGCATGGACCAAACCACATTCAGTTTCTCCAAACAAGAAAAGTAACGACGTCCACACGGAGAAGTGACTTATTTTGACGTTAAACACGACTTAATGTGCGCTTTCATCAAGTCAATTAAATGACAGCTGTGAAGGTTGTAACGATTGAGTAAGCTAGCCTCACGCTAGCTGTTAGCATGCTAAGCCAACCGGACGTGGTCACAAGACCGGCGTTTTCCCATCTCGTATTAATGTGCGACATTACAAGAGTATGTAATAACAAATATGAGGATTTGTTACACTAACCTTCTTGATTAAAGATGACACGTTTCTTGTACAGCTCCTTGTCGGGAGAGTCCTTGAAACGCTGCTAGCGACACCCAACATTTTGACAACTCGGGTAACAGGCTAACAATATTTTAATAAACGTCCGCAGCGTTTTACGTCTAAGCAGAGTCCACAAACTGCCGAGGAGAGGAGGAGAAGGGCAGCGAGAAGAAGTCAAAATGTCGGGGTGTCTTCAGACGTCCAGGGGGAGAGACACAGAGATCAGGTCCGGAACACGCCGCTCGTCTTTAGACTTAAAAAGCTAGGGACCTTCTTCTGGAATTATCCAACACATGTTGCACCATGTAAAGCTGAAGGACCCCAAAACGGAATGCCCATTTACTGCCTGGATGATTCTAACCGTTTATTAAAATGCTCTTTAATAACTACGAACTTATGATTCGTGATTTGACTATAGAGTGATATAAGTGAAATAATGTTTTTTCTCTTTATAAGAATTTGGGACATTCATTTATTTTTTTTTGACCTGGTTGCGATTAGGCACAGTAAAGGGCAGAAACACATAGTGGGCATGTGAAGGTCATGATGTAAGGAGGGGTACGCAGCGGTTTTCACGTGTGTTACATCAGAAAAACTTGTACCAATGTACTTTCTATACCATTCATAGACTGTTTAGAGACAAAGTCATCTTGTTATTAATGCAGGGACGTGTACTCACACATAGTTCTCTGTGTGAACTGTAATGATAATATACAGACAGTGTATCATCATTGTCTAACCATTTTCCTACAGGGTTAAAATTGAAGCTGTGATGATTTTCTTATGGAACATGTGATGACTCTGTTTGTGTAACCCAGCTTGTTGTCTGGAGGTCAAACTGATTATGTTAAGGTTGAATTATTTTTACGTACTCTAAAGTTTATGTATTATTTTCAGAAGTTATGATTATGAAGCCTTGCCTTAAAGTAAATCTGTAAAATATGTAATTGACAAATATTTTGATTTCAACATCTCAGCTTGTAGTCGATGGGAATTATCATCAGGGAAAAAATATAAAACACGATAAACTATGAGCTAGTACAGCAGTTCCCACTATGATACCCGTAGGAGTACAGTTCACTGACAAGAAATAAACCAGGGATGTGAGTTTAATATTAACCAATGGGAAGTAGAGATGAGTAATGACAGAAGTTGGAATAGCGGTTTTCAAACATGAACTCCTGAGGTCATCCGCCGAATTGAGGGGATCAGTGGTATTTTGTACCTTGCAACTCTCACATGGATGCCATTTTTTGCCCAATGTTATAATGTAATCTTGATTACTGACTTTAACTGGGGTCAGCAGTTTTTGTCCATTTTTATCCGGGTACTTTTGTAACCTCCTGGATGAATTTGAGTGGACTTGCCACGTCTAGGAAGGTTCACAATAATACAATGGCTGTCAGAGACTACATACCTCCTCCAAGGCCCAACAATCCCTTTAGGAAACCACAAATTCACTAGATCCATATCTAAATTTGGTTCTGCATCAAATAGACTATGATTGCAGCAGGACTGCTTGATATATGGTATTTCTCCTCAGATACTCAACCATTACTGACAATATCCATCAAGTCATTGACCTTCAGTTATGTTTCAAAATGTTAATTCTTATCAATGCTGCTAGAACCATTATCTTAATGATGTTCTCCTTTACACTTGACATATATTGCACTTCTGTCCGTCCTGGGAGAGGGATCCCTCACATGTGTGTCTCTCTCTCTCTGAGGCTTATATGCCTCTCACAATGTTAAAGAAAGTGAAAAAGGTTACTGGATACACCCCTGATCTGGATCTGCAACACATTTTAATGGGTTATTTCTTTCCTGACCCAAAGCCCATCCTGGTAATCCATCCAATAGTTTTTGTTAAATCCTTTTTACAGACAACAAACGCTGACAAAAAAACCCTTGGAAGAGGAAATATTAAATTAATGAACGCATGGATTAATACAAAAAATATCAATCCATACAATTCCTATCAGTAACTATTTCGTTATTCAACTCAATAAAAATATTTTTTTAACTCCTGTAGTCTCAGCCCAGTTTAACATTCCACAAGGGGGCCTCATGTGTAATCCTTAAAACCTCTGGGATTTGGGAACAATGTTTTACATTGAAACACTTAGGGTGTTTGCAGTGAGTTGCTGGAAACCATTAATGTTTTGTATTCTGAATCGGCCTTTCTGTACATCACAGGCTACAGCTATCCACCTCATGTGTTTACACATCATGCAGTTTAACAGAGCGCATCGCAATTCAAAACAGAGTAAAAGGTTATTGAAACAAATTAAACAGTGAGTATGACAGTGGTCAGGAGTGTTGTCCATGAACGCACTAAAAAAGCGCAGTTCATTTAACACACTCACAATTTTGAGTGAACTGATCAGATCAGTTTGTAGCTGCACCCAGATGCAGATCCCCACCAAAGTGTAGTGAGTTCTTCCCTGACCCGTACCACATCCTTCCACCAGGTTTTGTGGTAACCTGTCGAGGAGTTTTTTGCATAATTCTGCTAAATAAATAAACAATACATTTTGGCAGGTGTACTTACTGTTGGTTAATTTATTTACGATAATTTGTGTTTTCATATTGGTCCAGATAGTTTGAAAGGTTTAAACCTTCCTTTCCCTCAGTAAATTAAATCCTTGTGTAAAACTGAATTTTTTGTACATATTTTTTAGTATCAAAATTAGTTTGTTGGTATGACTGTATAGATACACAGCACTATAAATTATGATAACACCTTTTCTCTCTCAAAAACACACACACACACACGCCTGAAAGGAATTAGGTTAGATTAAGTCTCACTCAGGGTTCATACGGCCATGAAAAACCTGGAAAACTCATGGAATTGTAAAAATTGTATTTCCAGGCCTGGAATAGTGCTTGAAAAAAACAAATCCCAAAAGTTTTGGAGAAGTCATGTACATTTGTTACATTCATATTTTCATGTTGTTCATTTACGCTGAGTTTTAAATAATACATATGCTTTCAAAAGAAATACGCTCAAAATACAGGCAGGCATACGCTCTCATACTATTTGAAAAGTTCGGTGGGGAAGCAGGCGGGATAATGCACTATGCCAGGGAAGTGTAGATTTAACGAGACAAAGACCTCAATCAAACTATCGTCTCTCATTCTTTTGTGTCATTTAAGGTATACTATA
Organism: Platichthys flesus; assembly: GCF_949316205.1. NCBI lineage: Eukaryota > Metazoa > Chordata > Actinopteri > Pleuronectiformes > Pleuronectidae > Platichthys > Platichthys flesus. The sequence goes on from NC_084952.1 coordinate 24,132,007, forward strand.
TGCTTTGGAATTCTCATTTTTAGCTTAAATACAATTTTTTTCACTTTTTGACGTATACACAGAGATTTCACAAAATGTTGGTCATGGAAATTCGGTTTAAAGTTATTGAAAAGTCATGGAAAACTATTGGTCAAAATGTATATTAACCCTGCTCTCTATAGCTGTGAGGACACTCATTAAGGCAGGGGTGTCCAATCTTTTTATACCGAGGGCCACATACAGAAAAAATGTCCAAGGCCTGGGCCTCTCACGCCACCAATGCCCCCCTGCCCTGGAGTGGACTGTTGACAGTGCGCCTCAATCACGTCGCTCAGGGCGGGGGGGCGTGGCGGCATTCTGAGGGACAGCTGGCAGGTCAGGGGGTGAGTTGGGCGCCACCTAGTGTCTAAACTGAGAAGTATAATATAGTGGGCTATAGTCCATTACATTAGAATTCATTAAGCTTTTGTCCAAAAAGCGTCAGCCAATCAGTGCATTCAAGGGTACCCGAGGGTACAAACCCCGGAAAACAACAAGAATCAAGAAATCATAATGTCTTCAAAAATAGAGCAGAACTACAAAGTGCTATAAGTAAGTGCTATTTAAGTGCTACTAAATTGTTAGTTTAAAAAAAAACTAATAATAATTATAATTTTTTTGAGCGGTCCAATTTAAAATGGATGGCGGGCTGCAAATGGCCCGCGGGCTGTAGTTTGGACACCCCTGCATTAATGCATTCCTTAGACCAGGGGTGTCCAAATTCTGGCCCTCGGGACAAATGCGGCCCGGGAACCACTTTTTATTGGCCCGCGGCAAATTCTAAAAATACACTGGAATGTGGCCCGCTAGCATTGTCATTCGGAATAAATAAATCATACATTTTAAACCCTCGTGTTGTTCTTGGGTCAAATTGACTCAGAGTGGTTGTCTGTTTGCATGCGTGTGATCATCCGCAAGCCCTGGCTGTTCAGGTAGAGGGTTAAGGTAACCCAAGGATTGTTAATATCCAATTCTCCTGGGTGTAGTTGAGACAAATGGATGGTCATTTTTTATTCTTCTGGGGGGGCCAATTAGACCCCCAGGGAGGGCGCTGGGGTGCTGCAATGTGGGGTCAGTCAGACCCACACCTGATTCCAATTGTAATCTAGAGAGGAATATAGAGAAGCCGGTGTCCCATTCACTGTGTGCCACCCTCTCTGACCATGCCATGATATCACGTCGGTGCGTTTGCAGCTATTCTCCGAAGATCCCTCCTCTGAGCCCGAAGAGGAGGGACGGACAACCAGATTGAGTAGCAGACCAGGAAGAAGACAGAGACGACTTTGAGGACAACGTGGAGGACAACTTGGATGATCAGGTAGAAGACAACGGAGACGACAAGGACTACGACCCAGTGGGTGATGCTTCTGCAGATTTGTCATTCTTGGAAGAAGAAGATGAGGGACAAGACCAGGGCTGCACCACCACCCCCACCGGACTCGTGGAAAGAAAGACCTTCAAGTCAAGAAACGGGGGAAATAATATGGGCATCGCGGGTCAACGGCCGAGATGGGAGCAGCTGCTCCTCCAACGGCGTTGATGCGGCTCCAAGCGGGGTCAGGGAGGGCCCCATGATGCACGCAAAGTGCAGGTACATAGCTTCGACGTTCCGCCTGTTCATCATGGCGATGACCAACCGGGAGGGTCATCGAAAATACGGTGACGATTGGAAAGGGATGGATGAGACCGACCTGCGCGCCTACGTAGGGCTGCTGGGGCGAGGCTGCCGCCAGCCTTTGGCACCGGTCGGGCAATATTTCGTGCTACGATGCCCCTTAAAATATTCCACACATACTCAAGACTGCTGCGCTTCGACAACCGCAAGACGAGACGCTGGAGACGAGCCACGAACAAATTGGCGGCCATGCAAGAAGTCTGGGACATGTAGGGTGCGCGGCTTCCGTGTCTCTACAACCCGGGGCGCGAAGTGACCGTGGGTGAGCGACTGGTTCCGTTCAGAGGTTAGTCTTTATATTATATTATTATTATGTTATGTAATTATGTCATGTACATTGCACGCTGGCCACTGGTTGTCTTTCACAACATTATCGACGTCTCCTCCATCAACGCCTTCATGATGTGGAGAGATGTCAACCCAGACTGGATGCTGGGCAACTGGGAAAGGCTCTCATTTCTCCGTTCATTAAGCGAAGGGAGCGTATCCCCCGCACGGAGCATCTGTCGTGGTTGTGAAAGCCGCAAAAAGCCCCCGCCACACCGAGAGCTATAGTTCACATAGCTCGACTCGAGCGTGTGGCCTCTTCCACGGCTGTAGCAGCAGCCCCGCTCAGGGCGAATAAGAGGAAGAGGTGTCAGATATGTCCCAGGAAAAAAGACTGTAAAACTTGCACCTTGTGCTGCCGGTCTAACAAATACATCTGCAAGGGCTGCTCACGTGTCTATTGCCCTACGTGTGTGTCACAATATGCCGGGGGAAGCAAGGACAACACAAGGGTTAAAAAGTAAATCCTCTTTTCACCACATTGTGTCAGCATCACTTTAAGTAGCTAGGCTATGATTCAACGTTGCAAGTTTGTTTGGTGGGCTCTGCGTGAGATTTGATATTCGTCTTTAGCAAAATGTTATCTGAGCTTATATTATCTCTATATGCAACACATGTATGTTAATTCGGTTTTTGTTATGATAGTTGATTATTGACTAAATGTTGTAATAGTGACCAAGTAACGTACTGGATAATGGTAAATTTGAGATTAAATATATAGTGTTCAATGTTTTATTAATATTATTATTATTATTATTATTATTATTATTATTATTACTACTACTACTATCCTGTTCAGTACTAACACTGACAAAACTCTACTTAACATTATTTGTCACATTGTCTCTCTCTTAAGGGACGAGTGCCAACAGCCTTAAATCCCAGCTGTACCTCTTGGAAGGGCTTAATCGGTGGAACCAGGATCGTCAAAATGCATCCCTGGCAGGCAAGCCTCCAAGCCTGCTCAGTAACTCAGGGGACCTTGTTCACTGTGCCAACACCCTGAGTCTCAAGGTGCTTGGAAGGAAAGTTGTGCCCTCTTTTCAGCCCCCTGCTGTTTACACTGGTGAGTTTGACCTTTCCACCAGGATGAGATGATATTTCATATCCATGAAATATAATAACCTCTTTGATTACATTTCCAGGATGTACATCCTGCAGGATGTGCATCCTCAGAGGAGACCGACCAAATGCTGGAGGACGTCTGCACTGAGGAACAGGGAGATGAGGGCTTTGAGGATGCTGTCTATGACCCAACCATTGAGCGGCTGGACCTGTCCTCAGATCCGTCACCTACCAGCTCTTCAACTCCCTCTTCTCTCCACACTACTGCTTCTTTTCCTAGGCCTGGATGTAGCTCCGCTGCAGCAACATCTGATCATCATCTGGTAATATTCTCATCACATTTCTTTCACCGTACAATGTCAGTTGATAATTGTTACTGTGTTATGATTACACTTACAGTAAAATATGTAGCAGTGCTATCAAGAAACCAACAAAAATAACATGCAATAAATACAAATCTGGAGAATGAACAAATTTATAAAAGCATAATACACTCTGAAATACCATTTTATGTCTAGATTGAGTATGAGGACACAGACATGCCCCCTGTCCCATCAGCCCCTCCTGCTGGTTATCTACTTTTAAGTTCCACCAGCCTTTCAGCAACTATTTTTCCTGCTGCAAGAGCTGGTCCATCAGCATACCCACAAGTCACTACTGCTGTAGCGCGACGGGTGAGTGTTTCTTTGGTACGATTTACCACAGAACCCGTTATACTTGTGGTATGCTATGGATTTTTATTTTTTGAGATTTCTTTTTGTTTCTTAGGCTTTGGATTTTCTGACCAGGGTGATGCCTGGCCCATCAGCAGTCACCACCAGCTCAGCCTCCATGCTTCCTCTCCCCATCACCCTCTCGACCACTGTCCCTACAGCCACAGTTTCCTCTGCATCACAGACCACCACCCCAGCAGCACCTGGGCAACATCTGGTGAGTCTTTTGGTGAAGAATTACACTGGGAGAGTAATACTACTTTTACTTGTATTTGCTACTGTGAATTTTGTTTGTGTTAATTTTGATGTACTCTTATATTTACTAGGCAGTGGATGAGCGTAGTGTTCCTGGAATGGACCGCGTGGACTGCCTGGCTTAGTACTTGGTTGGGCTAAGAATTGAAACTGGCCTAACCCTCACCAACCTGCAGGCGAGTACAATTATAGCCCTGTGGCAGAACCTCCTGCCATATGATCGCCAGCGGGGTGAATATGCTGCACGGCACAAGAGTCGCCTGATAATAGGCACTACCGGTGCTCCAAACAGAGAGCTGAATTCACACCAGGTGTGGAGAGCACGACACGCTGTGTCTTAGGGTCAACAGGATCCCCTGCACAGTGGCCAGACTATTGTTGCCTGATAGAGTCCATCTTTGTCAAATTGTGCAGCCTCTATATGAGCCCTAAAAAACAGGGCTCTAATGCTCTGACAAGATGGACACTCATCATCAACGATTACATCAAAATCAGGCAGCTGGTCCTGGGTAATGGTGTGGTTATGCAGGATACGACACTACAATTGTTTGAGGTCAATCAAACAACCCTCATCCAGTGGCACAACAAGCGCCTGAAGAGGCAGGAATGTCGTATTCTGCTGCAAGGGCATTCAACTTGCCTCCCACTATTCCCGTTGCTCCGGTGCCTCTCCCACCAATGCGGTCAAGCCCCACATCTTGGCCCCCAACATCAATACCACTTGCCACAGAGTATAGTAGGAAAGGCAGTGGAAACAAGGAAATCTGCTCTTCCACTCGAACACCCTCAGCCACCAAAGGCTGTATGCCCAGGATTGCCTTCTCTTAGGCTGTTGGTCACACAGCAGACACGTCCACATAGTTCTGCCCCTATGCCCGTTGTCCCCCCCACCCATCCCTCTCTTTGGTCCATTTGTTTTTTTGCCCCTACAAGTCCATGCACTCAGGTTGCTTGCTCCTACCTGCCCCCTCCCGCCCCGATCTCCTGCCCGAAGACAGTACATTCGGACAACAGACAAAATCAAATGCGGTCAGTGTCATCAGCCCCGCGATCAGGAAAATGGCCATCGTCAATATTATAATAATAATAATAATAATAATAATAATACATTTTATTTCACAGTGCCTTTCAAGTCACTCAAGGACACTTTACAATTTAAAACAGGAGCAAACAAATAACAAAACAATTAAAATTAAAAGTGCAAGTAAAAACAGCATGGCAACTACAGTGTGAATGCAATCCTGAAAAAGTGGGTTTTGAGAGAGGATTTGAACTGAGGGAAGGAGTCAATGTTTCGGATGTCAGGTGGGAGTGAGTTCCAGAGTTTGGGAGCAGAGCGGCTGAAAGCTCTGCTCCCCATGGTGGTAAGCCGGGCAGAGGGGACAGTTAGATGGATGGAAGAGGAGGATCTGAGGGAGCGGGTGGAGGTGGCAGTGTGAAGGAGGTCAGACAGGTAAGGAGGGGCAAGGTTGTGGATGGCTTTAAAAGTATGAAGAAGAATTTTAAAGTTGATACGGAAGTGAATTGGAAGCCAGTGGAGTTGCTGTAGGATGGGGGTGATGTGGTGGAAAGTGGGGGTGAGGGAGATGATACGGGCAGCTGAGTTCTGGACCAGTTGGAGCTTATGGAGGGATTTCTGGGGGAGACCAAAGAGGAGAGAATTACAGTAGTCGATACGGGAGGTGACAAGGCTATGTACAAGAATAGAGGTGGTATGGGGGGTGAGGGAGGGACGGAGGCGATTGATGTTACGGAGATGGAAGTAGGCGGTGCGGGTGGTGATGTTGATATGAGATTTGAAGGAGAGTGAGCCGTCGACGATGACACCCAGACTCTTTACCTGGGGGGAGGGGGAAACTATGGAGCTGTCAATTGAGAGGGAAAAACTGTCAACTTTGAGTAGAGTGGATTTAGTACCGACTAAGAGGATTTCGGTTTTATCACTGTTAAGTTTGAGGAAGTTTGAGGTGAACCAGGTATGAAGTGCAGAAAGGCAATCTGTCAAGGATGAGGGAGGAAGAATGGAGTTGGGCTTAGTGGAGAGGTAGAGCTGGGTGTCATCCGCGTAGCAGTGAAAAAGAATATTGAATTTACGGAAAATAAGGCCAAGGGGAAGGAGGTAAGTAATGAAAAGGAGGGGACCGGTCCGGTATAGATGCGATGGTGGAGGATAGGGTTTGAAGATTTATGGCCTTGATATTACGGAATGAGATGAGACGTGGTGGCTTGGTCATGGAGAGGCGGAGTGTGACATTGAATGAAAGGAGGAAGTGGTCAGTGATGGGGAGTGGATCAGCTGTGCAGTTGGAGGGAGTGAGACCAGCGCAACATATTAAGTCCAGTGTGTGACCTTTGATGTGGGTAGGGAAATCAGTGAAAATGCGGTAACCAGAGCTCTCGAGGCAGGATGAGAAGTCACAGGTGAGGGGGAGAGTGGTGTTGTCCAGGTGGATGTTGAAATCGCCAAGCATAATCACATTAGGGGAGAGAGTGGAGAGATGGGCGAGTAGAGCAGCAATGTCATTTAAAAACTCAGAGTGGGGCCTAGGTGGACGGTAAACGGTGGCCACAATGGTGGGAGTAGGGCCAGGTAGTTTACAGGCAATGCACTCAAATGAGCTGGATGCAGGGACAGAGACGGGAATCACTTTCCAAATCTCGCGGTGAATTATCGCGAGTCCTCCGCCGCGACCTGAGCCACGGGGTTGCGAGATGTAAACAAACCCAGGAGGGGTAGCGTCGTTGAGCTGCGAAAAGTCATTTGGCTGCTGCCACGTCTCTGTCAAACAGAAAAAGTCATACTTGCGGTCGGTGAAGTAGTCCTGGACAATATGGCCTTTGCTCGTGAGTGAGCGGATGTTCAGAAGCCCGAAGTTGATGGTGGAGTTGTCATTATGGACAGTAGTGCTAGCCGACCTGGGTAGGCTGGCTAGCAAGCTGGGATCAACCCGGCGGCAGCTGGTGTTTCTCGGAGGGCGACGAGTGGAGGACCAGAAGGATTTTATTGGTTTGGAGTTGTCCGTATGGAAGTTCCGGCAGGAGCCACGGTGAATGTATTTTCGGCGGTGCAGGAGAATGACATCCCGAGGGCGCAGCACCGCAGGCGGAGGCTCAAACAGGTGGGAACGGAGCCGGAGGAGCTCGGCAGCCGAGTACTGGAGAAGACCAGCCACAGGTCGGTGGAATATCGACAATGTATTCCAGGGCGAGTGCCGACGAAAGTATAAACTTGGCGGACAACATTTTTAACCGAGAAGCCAGATGAGCTTACTAAACACAATAGAACAATAAGAACAGCCGGTGAGTAGCGGCAGCAAGACGCGCCAGCGTGCACACACCGGAAAGACCTGAGGGAAAACCGGGCTAAATATACTGTCCTTTTAAGACTGACATGCCACATGACCAGCGGCTGGAGGACATGCGGAGGAATAGGGCAGAAAAGAAATGATTCCATTCTATAAATAGTGTAATTAATGTATGTTTATGGTAGTGCTGTCAGTTAAACGCTTTATTAACAACGTTAACGCAAACCCATTTTAACGACATCATTTTTTTTCCAGCTAGATTAACGTTCTTTTTGGCCTCGCAAATTGTATAGTTTATTTCACATGCTGATGCAACAACTAGTAACCTTAGAAAAACGACAGCACCATGCCGGATCTAGCTAGACCGGAACCAAACAATAGGCACGCTGTTTAGGCTTGGAAGACGGCCAATAGTAGTAGGCTAACGTTACGGTTTGAGTGAATGGTGAGAGCGCTAATGCGAAATGGATGATACAAAGCATTTGAATGGAAAGTTTACTTTAGAAAAGTTGTCAGATGGTCCCTTGACAAGACCAAATTGGTATGTGTCTTGTCGTTGTGAACTGAGCAATCATTGTCTGATATACCACTTGATGGCCAAGCACACAGCTGATGCAAACTCTCCGCCCCCTCGTCATAGCCAGACAAGAATGGATGACTTCCGACAGAAACACATGGATACCACAACTAAGAACAAACTTATTGCAGCCATAGCTAAATGGGTGGGTATTGCCTGTAGGCCTGTTAACGTTGTGGAGAACGAGGGTCTAGCTCAGGGGTGGGAAAACTTTTTGACTCGCGGGCCACAATGGGTTCTAAAATTTGACAGAGGGGCCGGGCCACGACCAGATGGGTGGGGTGTTTTTGTGAACTAATATAAATGGAAAAAAAAAATCATTGCATGAAAGGATTTGGCCTTTAACAAGTAGCAAAGCATTTATATGCAAGGCAATTTAACAAATACTCTGCCAACCTCTGAGCTGTAGCCGCCCGTTCTTGTGTTGACTGCTTGCTAGCATGCTTCGTAGCAAAGTGACAGCTGATGTTGTACTCCTTGAAAACTTTGACAGTTTCTCGGCATATCAGGCATACAGCCTTCGATTGGATTTCAGTGAAAAAATATTTTGTTGTCCACTTCGTGTTAAACACTCGGCACTCATTGTCCATGTTTCATTTCCTTGATCCGCTCAGTTTACAGAAGGGCTCACAGGGCAAAGCGAAAAAGTGAAGGGAGATCATGTGCCCTTTCAAGCCCTATACAGCAAACTCCCGGTCAAATTTAATTTAGCTGACGGTTTTATCCAAAGCGACTTACAATAAGTGCATTCAACCCCGAGGGTACAAACCCAGAACAACAAGAAGCAAGAAAGTACAATTTATTAAAAAATAAAGCAAAACTACAAAGTGCTATAAGTAAGTGTCATTTAAGTGCTACTAAATTGTTAGTTAGCACTTAAATGGAAAAGTTCGGCGGGCTGGATTAAAAAGCCCATGTCTTGTCTAGCTGATATCATACGCATCGCATCTAACGACTGGACCTATGAATTGCCTTCGAAGCCACCATTACAAGCCACGTTCAGAAATTGCACGAAACTGAGAAGGCTAAGGTACAGCAGGCATTGGAGAAGACAATAGTCGCGCTCACAGGTGATTACTGGACGTCTCTCAGTAATAATAACTACCTCGGGGTCACAGCCCATTTCTTTGATCCACAGTGGAAACTTGAGTCATATGCTTTGTCTGTTATGAAGACAGAAGAGAGGCACTTCGCTAACTCTGTTGCAGAGTACTTTATGAAAGTAGCTGGAGAGTGGGACAGCGAACACAAAGTTGTCTCACTGACAACGGATAGTGCACGTAATATGATTGCAGCGGCCAGGCAGCTCCCCTTTGAGCACATGCCGTGCATCGCACACAGTGTGCACCCCAGCCCGTTTGACAGTGCATTGGCAAAATGCAGAAGAGTTGTGGGTCATTTTAAGCATAGCCCAGCAAACCAAGCGTAGCTCGAGCAGCAACAAGTCACACATCAAAAGAAAGAGTCACTCGCACAGGAAGTGTCAATTAGATGGAATAGTACCCTGGAAATGATCAAGCGTGTTCAGCGGAATGCTGAACCTCTGAGAGATGCACTGGCCCTGCACACAGCCAACGTCGCCTTGCGAACAGCTGCTGAGCTGGAGAAACTGAAGAAGCTCGAGGCTGTGCTGGAACCTTGCAGGTAATTTATTGTGTATCTGTGTTGTTTGTAAATCTATTTGTTTAATAATAAATATAGGTCTGTGTTGTAGATAGGGCTGCTCGATTAATCAAAATTTAATCGTGATTACGATTATGGGATCAAATGATCTCCAAACTACTATAATCGGGTTGAAACGATTATTTGGCATTTTTTTTTCGAAAAATGCGCAATTCAGTCCTTCCCCCAAAGCATTCAGCGGCCCAGCTGACTGTCACTCACTCTCAAGCAGCCGTAAAGTAAGGAGGCGAGTTGTGTGTGTGGTGACCGGCGGTGAAGAAAACAGCGCGTGTGGAAAAGCAGGGAGGGCAGCGGTAGACCATGTAGCGGCCGCGCCGCTCACCGCTATTCTCAAGCGCTCCCGCCTGGCTGTTCAGACCGGTCAGACCGACCCGCATTTGTCCGCGCCGGTCAGTCTGTCATAGAGTGTTAGGGTTGCCATCATTAAGGGTTTGAATAACTGGGCACAGATATCCTGGTTTCCCGGAGGAATAAGACACGCACTCGTCATCCTGTGTTAACCGGAACTGGAAGTGATTACAAAAATAAAGCATAGACTTCAGAATAAGGACACATATTAATAATCCTTTAAATAATTGTGATTTTGATATTGTCCCAAATAATCCTGATTATGATTTTTTCCATAATCGAGCAGCCCTAGTTGTAGAGAAATGCTATAGATTCACTCGAAGACATAATATGTCTCCGAGTGAATCTATAGGTTGCTGTGGCTGAAGGGTAGAGTGGTCGGCCTCCAACCTGAATGTCGGTGGTTCGATCCCCAGTCTGAACAATCTGCATGCCGAAGTGTCCTTGGGCAAGATGCTGAACCCTGAATGGCCCCCATAGAATAACAAAGTGCTGGGATAGATGCACTGTATGAATGTGTGTGTGATTGGGTGAATGTGAAACTGTAGTGTAAAGTGCTTTGAGTGGTCATCAAGACTAGAAAAGCGCTATATAAATACAAATCCATTACCAATATATTTTAGTCACTGTGTATGTAACGTTTATTCAGTGTTGCTCTAGTTCGACAAACTCCATAGTGTTTATGCGACCGCTCTGATTCTGCGGGTCCACTCCTGGCGCTTACCGATGACGTCACTCAGGAGTATCCTTGCGCGCATAGAGGAGATAGTACCATTACAACACCGATACTTCGGTGCAACACTAGATATTAGATATCTAGTGGGGGGGGCTGTTACATTAACTGTTTCTCTCAAAAATGCTGATCGTGTTGGTAAGCTCTCCGTGTATCCTTAAATTATTTTTACAACCCAGGCAAAAATCGTTTTTACTGATCTTCTTCTACATCTTCCAGCTTGCGTGCAGCTGAGTTCTGTTGACAACAACTATGCGTCGCTTTACATACGTCACATACTACGTTGCTCTGATTGGTTGTAGGTCTATCCAATTGAGCGAAGAGGAATTTTATTTACTGGTTCGGTTGAAACACGCCCCATAATCACAGCCCAATGGAGCGGTTTCAGACTCACATTCTGACTAGAATTGTGAGTATGACAACGTCAGGCTAAGGTAAACCTACTGTTAATTCAAACTTAAGAAATGTTGGTTGCACTTTATTTTTGATGCTGTATTATTTTTATGTTGAAAACAACAGCAGAAGTAGCAGGTGGTTGCACTTTATTGTGTAATGTTTACATTGAAAATGGTTGCACTTGATTCAAATAAAAGGTTAATACATTTGCCATTAATTATGTTTGCTTGTTTATAATATCCATAATTAATTTAAACCTGATTTCCTTACAAAAAAACAACACGGATCTCGGAAACTTTGCCTGCACTGTCCAGTAGAGTTACTGAAAGGATTTCAAGTCACTGAATCGAATTGTTCTAAATTAACTAAGATCGTCCTTGAATTGAATCAGCAACCATGAATCAGGATTCGAATCGAATCGTTGTTAAAATGAATCGTTACACCCCTAGTCACGAGTGATGGAGGTCACTGAGGACGACCCAGCTTACATGATCCAGTTCAAGGAAACCTCAGCCAATCACATGGCTGAGAGTTGCAACAGCACTTGACCCAAGGTCAGATTACTATGCTTTATTCTTTCTTATACTCATCCTCATTTATCTTTTTCTCAGTGTATTTGTATTGTTAGGTTACTTGCCTCTTTACTTTGTATTTTTGAAATTAGCCCTGTAAAGATAGGGGTATTTTGTCGCAATTTTGTTAAACCCAACCTTGTACTTGTGTTAAAGTACAAGTGCCCTGCTCCAGGAGATGGAGAGGGAGAAGCCTGCACAGCCGGATAACCAAGTAACGCCTGAGCCTCCTATGAAGAAACCAACTCTCATGCTTGCACATAAGTCCTCATCTGATGAAGAGGAGGACAGTATTTAGCAATGTCTGGAGCGCTACAAGGTGCTGGAAAGGAGGGTTCGGCCGATCGTCGAACCTCAGATTGAAGAGGAACAATGCGGTTTTCGCCCCGGACGTGGAACTACGGACCAGCTCTTCACTCTCGCAAGGATCCTGGAGGGGGCCTGGGAGTATGCCCATCCGGTCCACTTGTGTTTTGTGGATCTGGAGAAGGCGTATGACTGGGTCCCCCGGGAGAAACTGTGGGAGGTGCTGCGGGAGTATGGGGTAAGGGGGTCTCTCCTCAGGGCCATCCAATCTCTGTACTCCCAAAGCGAGAGCTGTGTTCGGGTCCTCGGCAGCCAGTCAGTTTCGTTCTCAGTGGGTGCTGGTCTCCGCCAGGGCTGCGCCTTGTCACCAATCCTGTTTGTGATATACATGGACAGGATATCGAGGCGTAGTCGTGGTGGGGAGGGGTTGCAGTTCGGTGGTCTGAGGATCTCGTCACTGCTTTTTGCGGATGATGTGGTCCTCATTGGATCATCGGCTTGTGACCTTCAGCACTCACTGGATCGGCTGGCGGCCGAGTGTGAAGCGGCTGGGATGAGGATCAGCACCGCTAAATCTGAGGCCATGACTCTTAGCAGGAAACCGATGGATTGCTTACTCAGGGTAGGAAATGAGTCCTTAGCCCAAGTGAAGGAGTTCAAGTACCTCGGGGTCTTGTTCGCGAGTGAGGGTACTATGGAGCGTGAGATTGGCCGGAGAATCGGAGCAGCGGGGGCGGTATTGCGTTCGCTTTACCGCACCGTTGTAACGAAAAGAGAGCTGAGCCGCAAGGCAAAGCTCTCGATCTACCGGTCGATCTTCGTTCCTATCCTCACCTATGGTCATGAGGGCTGGGTGATGACGGAAAGGGCGAGATCGCGGGTACAAGCGGCCGAGATGAGTTTTCTCAGAAGGGTGGCTGGCGTCTCCCTTAGGGATAGGGTGAGAAGCTCAGTCATCCGTGAGGAACTCGGATTAGAGCCGCTGCTCCTTTACTTAGAAAGGAGTCAGCTGAGGTGGTTCGGGCATCTGGTAAGGATGCCCACTGGGCGCCTCCCTTGGGAGGTTTTTCAGGCACGTCCAGTGGGGAGGAGACCTCGGGGAAGACCCAGGACTAGGTGGAGAGATTATATCTCAACACTGGCCTGGGAACGCCTCGGGATCCCCCCGTCAGAGCTGGTCAATGTGGCCCGGGAAAGGGAAGTCTGGGGCCCCCTGCTTGAGCTGCTCCCCCCGCGACCCGACCCCGGATAAGCGGATGACGATGAGTGATGAGTGACTGGAGCGCTACAAGGCAGAGCCTCTTACTGGCATGGATGACTGTCCCCAGGAATGGTGGTCCACACATGAATGGGCAAATGGCCCACGCAAAAGTAGCTAGCTTCACTGTTGTCTGAAAATGTCAAGAGGCTTGTCTGTTTGAGTAGCTGGCTGAAAGCAAAGAAGTAGTAGGCTTACCTTTTATTGGTAACCTAACTGTTACGGTTCCTTGTTTTGTTTCTGAAATAAGAGGCCTGACTGCTATGTTCACAGCAAACTTGAAAAAAATACAATATTGATCCATGGTTTAACTGCACTATAGGCTGATTCCTTGTTTACATGAAATGTGCACATTATAATTTTAAATTGTAGCGCTCTGTTTGGCAATGTTTTTTATCATCAATCCACTTTTCCATGTTGATAAGAGCATTAAAATGAAAAAAAAAATTATGGAAAAGAAATTAATGAGAGACATATAGAATAGAAACAAATTTGCGATTTATTGTGAGTTAACTATGACATAAATGCGATAAATCCTGATTAAATATTTTAATTGTTTGACAGCACTAGTATATAGTTTTATAAAAAAGTGTTTTGTGATAGTTCAGTATTTTGTGTCCTCTAATGCTTGTTGTTTTTAGTTTTTTGTATGTTTATCGGCCAATACATGAGGATCTCTTTCATTCTTTCTTTTTTCATTGTTTTTTATTACCTCCAACAAAGACGGCATTTTCACCCTTGTCTGTACGTTGGTCCATTTATTTCATTCATTCAATCGTTATTACTGTTGTTTGTGGTTCTCTCAATCAAGATATCCAGTATTTTTTTATGATAAATGTATACACTTTTTATACAACACAATCTTGTTTATTTTTCCGAATGCTCTATGCAAGCATTACAAATAGTAACTAAGTGAGAGATTCATAGCACTAGGTAACAGTTTGGGTAAATAGACACATGTTGCTGACGGGAATTGATCCATCGACCCTTGGATCCACAGCTGCTTATGCCATACTCCAGCAAAGTGTAATTTTGGTCATATTACTCTTACAAATGCATCTTACTACATCTGACATGCACCAGGTTCAGTTTCAATTCCCTGTTCTTTCAATTTCCTCTCTCTTGTCTTCCCCTCTTCCCCTTCTTTTCCTTTCTTCCCCCACCAAAACAGACTTTTTCCCCCAGCTTTAGCGGAATTGGTAGAGCGGAGGACTGTAGGTTACATATGATGACATTCTTAGGTCGTTGGTTCAATTCCGAGTCTTTTACAGATTGGCATTTGAAACAGAGACTTAACGACTCCCAACAGATCATCAGCAGTTCACACCTCTAGTCAAGGTACCTCAACGACCAAAAAGTAGGGGGGGCAGTTCATGTCCTGAATGTTGAGCAAAGGGACTCTGAAGATTTTTTAATTATATTTATTTCTACTAGTATCATGTTGACAGTAATACACTAGTGACAGTGCAGCTGCAGCAGATATGCAGCAGGGAGTGCTGTTGAAAAGTAGTTGACAGGTCATAGGCCTTGATGTCATGTGTAACTTTAAGGCCGGATTTGTACTTGCTATAAACCATGCACAGGCATCATGACTGCCTCGCGTATCCTGTATCCGTTGGGTACATCAGAAATATATGTGTACTCGAGATGCAATACATACGTAATATAGAATAACGCTTACCACCATACACATTTCTCTTTACACTAACCATTGGGTACACATGTTAATAATCTGAATAGTGTTGTTGGGACAGTTTATTGTGCTATATGAAAGTCACTCAAACTAAAGTTTTACTAGGGCTTTAACAAGGTGTGACATCCTCTTTCCTTAACCCTAAACACGACTAAGCCCTTTAACTTTTAACAGGGTAAGAATAGTTGACAAGTTAAATGTAGTAGTAGTGAATGCCCAACTTTCCTCTGATATCAAATGCCATTCAAATTCAATTCAATTTTCATTAAACCTCAATGCAGAATTACTATTGTTTTCTTATCAACGCATGTTACTGAACAGCAATTTTGGTTTATTTTGGGTTAATGTCTGTACTTTTGTTAAAACATAGCCTTTTCAAATCCAGTGAAGCATTTCAGGTTTGAAACAATTTAACTGCAAACAGTTTTAAAGCCGGTGGGAGGCAGAGAAGCAAACAGAGAAGAGGCTCATGAATTCAAGAGGATGCTGGGAGAAGTACTGCCTCCCCTCCTGTGTCAAGCAGAAAGCTGTGCAAGCAGTGCAGGGCAGTCTGATAATTTATCTGCAGGGGGCAGTGAAGCTCCATGGAGCCAAGTAGAAATTTCATTGGCAGTAAGATTAGATGAGCTGCTTTGTCATTGGTCCCAGAGAGAAGAATAAAGAGAAAATTGTCACATTTAAGACAGAAAAACATGAGAGAAGTGAAAAACATGACAGGGAGAATAAATGAGAATTAGTGTGAGGTCGGTCTTGTCAAAACGAGGTAAAACGTGGAGTTACACAAATGAATAAGAGATAGAACATTTTTGGAAACTTAATGATGCTGTCAAATTCCTGAACTTTTAAAATGAGTTCAGACTTGGGCTGGTTGCTACACTACTCGATTCTATTTTGTCAATAATTGATTGATTTTTTTTTGGAAGATTTTTTCATTTCACATGAAATACATGCATAAACATACATATACACAAATAACAAGCCTACAAAAGTTCAGCTTTCACAAAAATTTGGAAATACAACCCCCCCACCCACCTACCCTTCCAAGGCTTTCAGAGTAAAGGAAAGATGGACAGGAACATATTACACCTTACTTACTATTTTAATAATAGAAGATGATGGGAAATTTCTTTCCGCTTAAATAGACCACCTGATAAGGTGGGTGTGTATTATAGATGGTTGTCGAGAGTGAGGTATGTCCCATGATATATATCACATGATTGGAGCAGCGCAGCCCGAGTTGGCTCACTGAACTAGCTCGCAGGCTCCATGCATGATGGGACTTTTTGTGATTCAAGTTAAAAGAAAACTGTGGTCACTCAGCATGGCAATAGCTATAGAATTCACCTTCAGAAGTGTAATCTGGCAATTAGGGGGTAATATACCAAAGATAGCTATATGAAAGTCAGGGGTTATGGCCGTTTTGCAGGTATACGAGAATCTGTCAAATATCTGTCACCAGAAGCTATTTAAAGAGTAGGCACGACCAAAACATGTGTCCTATTGAGGCTGGACTATAATTGCACCTTGGACAGCCAGGGTAAAGGCTAGAGATGAGCCGGATACTCGGCTGAAACGAGTATCCGGTACGGATAAAGCACTTTTGCCGAGCACGAGTATTATACGAGTAATACGAGTCAATATCTGTGCTCGGACTGAATGAAAATCCTCACACAGCGTCACAGCGCTCCTCCCCTTCACACACCGCTCTGCTCACTCACTCACAGAACAGCTCTCTGTCTCTCAGTCACTCAGGTTCGCGGGTCTTTAAGTTTGTTTTTATTTCAGTTTGTACTTACTTATTAACCAGTAGAGGTCTGTTAAACGTGGGTTCGTTCAGACGTGGTGCTGGTAGAAAGCAACTCGCGTTGCGTCTCTGCCTGTCGGAGATTTTTTTTTTTTTTTTACTTCACGCATTGAGTGTCTGACTACTCTCTAGCGTCTGGCTACTCTCTCTCTCTCTCTCTCTCTCCCTGCCGGTCGTTGGAATTTTTTTTTTTTTTTTTTTAAACCGTCAGTTGGCTCTAACCAGTTTGCCACTGGTTAACTGGTGCCCACTGTAAACTGGTAGGCCAGTGCCCACTCCGAGTACGGATACGGATACAGATAATTCATATGGTTAACAGATACGGATACAGATACAGATAATGCTGTACTCGCTCATCCCTAGTAAAGGCCTCTGTATGCTTCTCAGAGTCCGTTGCGGACAGACGGACGGACGGAGCGGACGGACACTTTTTGATTTATAGTTCTACGAGCCTTTTTGTTCCGAATACAATTCACCACCAGAACAGTAGTTGGCGCAATGGAAGTCGAGCTTAGAGAAGCCTACCTCATGAGGTATATAGAAGAAGTCCACGCTGGTTTATTTACGTCCCCCCGGCTCCTCACACACATTGAACGATGACAACTAGAAAAAGGCTGTTGATGACGTGACAATTTTTGCTGAAATAAAGTGACACCCAGCGGGTCATAATGCTTATGTTATCGTGTCTTAGCGCAGCGGTACCCCGGTCTTGTTTCCAAACTGCGTTGCTAATTCAACAGCTGCAACAGCTTGAAGCTACACGGAGGCAGCTAGCTTCCCCCCCAGCTTCCACACACAGTCAGCACGGACACCCGATACTAACTACTACCAAGTGTTTGCTTCTTACCTGACGGTGTTTGAGAAACAGTGTCATGAAAGCCGTGGGATTAAAGTCAGCGGGTTTTTGCGCTGTTCCCACCGCAGATAGCATGGTGGTTAGCCCGCTAGCCCCGTTATGAAAATTCGTTATAACCATATGTGACCGTACACACATGCCGTAAGTGCTCTAAGCAGCCACCGTCAGCCGGACAACGCCGCTGGCTTAACACACTTGTCACATTAATCATAGAGTCGTAGTTGTGATTTAGGTTTATTGGAATTTAGGGAATGAAACAGGAAGTTTGAGGTCCGGAAATGATGTCGTCCCGAAATGCTGGCGTTAGCGGACCAATCACAGCCAAGGGCTACCCGTGGGATCTCCGCCATGCCGACCATTAGTTAGAAAATCAGAGCTGCACGAAAAGCTCTCCGAGGCGCCCCGGAGAGGCCCGGAGAGGGCGTTTCACGTCAAAGAAGTCCTATCTGTCCGTGTCCGTCACAACGGTGAAGCATACATTGGCCTTTAGTGTTGGGTGGAAATTCGGCCAAGTTTCTCCGCTGAATAATGGAGATGGTGGGGTACTTTAAATTGAATTAAGCCATCGTGTTATTTTTTTCTTAGATACATTACAGATCATTATGAATTGTCAGGTTAATGTTCTTGGTCTTCTACTTTTCTGGGACATCACTTCTGACATTTTCAGCTGTTGTTAAAACCTCCATTAAACAAAGAAGAAGACTACCTACTACTAAACTACTACTTAAATTAAAGAAGACTATCTGCAGTTTCACCTTAAGCTTTGTCAGCTTAAACAGCCTGGACTATTCCAATTGTATAAGAAGGACCAGATAGCGTACACTTAAAGCTAGGGTTGGTAATCCTGGAAAAGCTAGCAAGGACATGCTACACATTGAAAAAATTCAACCGAAACATCCCACTCTGTCCCATCAGCCCTCTTGTCAAAACTAGGCTAACAAAAAATATGAATGTGCAATGCCTGACACCTGCTAGAAGCTCGCTGAAGACTCCGTCATGCACAGTGAGAGCACGGGCAGGTCGAATAGTAACAGACAGGTACACCAGCCAATCAACCCTCGGCCCAAATTTAATTATTGCTTTTGTTTATTACAGTACTTTTGGGGCCACAGACACCATCTTTTCTTTTCAAATATATTATCTGTTAATAAATATCAAAAGGGTTTCAGGAACATTTGACAAGCCTTTAACAGATGGCACACAAAGCAAGATACAGGGAAAGACGTGAAAGCTCCAAAAATACCAGGAATATCTAGACAGTTGTAACCAGGTTTTATCGACCTTGTGGTTTTTCTAAAATGAAATGTGTGTTAAACACACAGTGTGTATAATGTGACACATCCCAATACTTGCCTAACCTGGACTTTAACCTAAACCTGACCTCACTCTAATCCAGGCTAGAATTGGGCTACACCCTTAAATTTAATGATTTGTAAGTTGCTTTTTGACTGTGTAGATAGATTCATGTTCCCATATATTTTCAAACTCTTCACACAGCTGTCTAAACAGACGTGCAGCTCAGTTCATCTCACATACATAATGCATGATGTATACAACCAAAAAGACTTCATCCATATTTCAGGATCAACTCTGGCACCAGAACACTGACAACATTTGTCTTCCAACAAGAAAAATGTTGTCACTCATACACATTAGACCCTGATAAAAAAAAAAAAAACACAGTAACAAACAGTTGTTTTACAATATGGATCACTATCGTGCTTGACACAGCTTTCATTTATTTATTCAGAGCATGTTTATTTAATTAAACCTAGATTCCATTAGGACAAAATGGATAACATAATTCAATATTGCAGAGATTGTGCTTCATTTCAAAGAAATTACTAAGAAATGCTGCAATGTGCTTCAACTTGTTATTGTTTTCATAAAAAAACTATATCACATATCTACTGTAATAAAGAACATGTATTTTAACACAACAGTGTTAGTGAGCACCGTCCTCTGCTTTTGATCTGATCATTACAACAGGTTCTCCTCTTCTCAGAGGATTCTGAAGCTCTGTTAAAGTGACTTTTGTCCTGACTGTGTGAATTGTGGGACACTGCCAATGAAAGTTTGTTACCTCTCACCACGATTTTTGCATAGGTAAAGGATCTGGGTTTGGAAAAAAAAAAACAGAAAGAGGAGATTAATTTTTGATTCAAATAATTGTTCATTACAGCCCTGAGAGCATCAATGACTGTGAATGATTGTATGATTATATACAGGGTTTGTCAACATCTTGATTTTCTGTGGAAACAGTGATGGGTTGTGGCCCTGTGATGATCATCTATATATCTAATGAGTTATTTGGAAATCTTATTTGAATAACTGAGGCTCCATTGCTCTGTACCTTCTCCAGTCAGGACACAATATGATTGGATGAACTGAAAGGAAACGGTGGAAGCCTTGATTCAAAAATCACCAAGCCCAGTGAAAGAATGCAGAGATGCTGATGACAATGAGCAGATAGAGGATGTTGAGCGGTGACATGGAGCAGTGAGCAAACAGATGGTTGGATATGTAGACAGATACATGGACACGGTGAATGGGGGAGTTGTTGATGCTTCATTGGCTCTCAGCCTGTCTCCCCGGCTGAGTTGTTAACCTCTTTGCTTCAGTGCTGATATGGCCAACAAGCTAGTGTGTACACAAGATGCTAATAATCCAGTTTCATGCTTGACAGGTCTCAGAGTGTCCAGACTTTGCATGCCTCAGCGCTCATATCATGGGCTCTGTGAGGCAGGCTCAGATGAGAGATGGCTCTTGAGCTGGGGGACGGATGCACTGGAGGCTACTCTTTGTTTTCTGCCCGGAATAATTGTCTGAAGCTTTCGCTTATGCTCCTGTGGTTGTTTGAAGAGCTGATATGAACATAATTATAAAGAGTGGAAGAAAGGCGTCACACATGTAAGGCAGGGCAGGGTCAACACATCTTCACTACTACCATTTACACCAATATTAATGCGTGTATAAGGTTATTTATGAAAAAACTTTTTTTTTTAAAGGGGATTGCCATCAGGAAGTAATTTCCTTTTCTGGCGCAGGATTGTTTGTGTTCACTTGCGGTACTATAAGTCCAGCAAACCAAATAGCAGGCACAGATCCCACCGCAAAGTTAAGGTTGGTAAGTTGTTTCTGAAACATGATTGATCTTATTTGTGGAAATCCGACAGGTCCTGATAGCCATCAATAAAAGAAAAAAGCCAGTGTCCTCACAGGTTTGTAATAAACAAGATCAATCATTTCAGTTGGACTGAATGAAGTGACCTGTGAGTCACTAAGGGGGTTAGGGTTAGGGACATGGCTGCCTGTGCGCACCCAGCCTGTGCACTCAGTGCACATGAGTCTTGGATATATGCCATGAAGCAGAGACAATGCTCAGAAGTAAGTGAAGGAGTCACGAAAAAGTCAGCTGCTAGCAGTTGTCAGTCAGTGCACGTTCATGTGTTATGGGGTAGAGATTTAACGAGTCGTGTGATGTGAGGGGGTTGGAGGTATCTGTATTTTCAAAGTGTTGCATGTTCTTGCTAGCTTTCCCTGGATTACAAAACCCTGCTTTAATGATGACTGATGCTTTTGACATACAGCCCTTCTCATATTGCAATGTCGTATCTGGAATAACAACCCTCTCCAAATAATTAGAGCAAAATTGTTCTCCACTTGAGATGTTACATAATTTTGAAAACAGATGTGCAATCCCAAATACTATTATTCTTTCTGCTTTTGCACACTACAAGAACACATAAAGGGTTTTTCGTTCCTTTGTGTGGAGATTAGGCTACGGTCAAGGCTGACACACATCCACTCTATCTCCACTATGAGACTGGATGTAGATCACTTATCCAACACAACCACATTTATGTCCACTCCACAATCCTTACCTTACTTTTCACCTCATTGTCGTCTCATGGAATGCTAACGGTTTCAATGAAAGTAAATAGCCATTATAAAATTACTTTTATATGAAGAAAAGTGTGGTACTTCAGTCTTCCACAGCATCTTAGTGTGTTAGCCTAATGTGGCTTTTTTTCCATGGTCCAGTATTGTTTGTTGATCTGTAGAGCCGACAGGGATCCTTTAATCCTGATTCTGCAAATGTTTCAGGGTGGCTTACAGAGAGAGAGCGGGGGAGAGAGAGATTTTTCACAATGTGTTCATTGAAAGCAGACACAGCGAGAAAGAGCAGGCTTTCTAAAGAGCTTCCTACAGACAACTTCTTACAAGTTTGTTACTGTGCTGTTGTTCTCTTTCCACAATTCTAGCTTTAGAAAATACAAGAGAGATGATGTTTTCACCTTTTTTTCACTTTCCACGATCCTCTGCAAATGGGTTTTCATGTTGTTCCTTTTTATTTTGCCTCAATCCTCCCACTCTTCTGTATGGGGGGGGGGGGGGGGGCAACAGGGAAACAGAGCAGGTGAAATTGGATACAGCAATAGTTGGAGCTAATAGCAGGGAGCAAAGCTTCACAGTCCTCTTTACTGTGTGCTGGTGAGTGGCATGGCTTCCCCATTATATGAGAGAAAGGCCTTGGAAACAAGCTATGACCAAAAGCTCAGGAGTCTTTGTTAACTACCAGGCTGTATTGTCATCAGCTTTAGTGTTGTCGCTGTTAAGTTCAGTACAGTACAGACATCGACTTCCTCAGACTTGACACAGTACAATGCATTTTATTGTATTGCCACAGGGGAATCTGTTGGGTCCTTTGGATGTCCAAAGCTGAGCGTGATGTTTGAAGTCCTGTGAAAAGCTTGGAAAACAAAGATATTAAAGACTATCATTACTATCATGGTCATTTTCAGGTTCATAATATAGACTACTGACAAGGTGTTGCTGGTGTTAATTAGGGGGGCAGTAGCAGACATTAGGCTTTTTACTTTGCAGACCTTTGAAGGGCTTTTTAACTTTTACCTACACCAAAAATAACACACTAGAGGAGCGAAACCAACTGAAAAATAATTAAACCTCTCCATTATGATTGACTCCTGTACATCAACACATCATCACTGCACATGTTTAATAATACAAATTATGTTGAATAATCATGTTCATTCAACTACTCTTTTAACAACAGCAGCAACTGTATATTGGATGTTGATTTACATCCATCTGTATAGTTGTGTCAATTTCCTCCACATTTGTATTGCTAAATAACTGGGACTGACAAAAATATATAGATATAGATATAGACACACTCTTATTGGCTCAGTTGTCTTTAGGTTGTCATTGATTTTGACCTTGCTGAGAAAAGCTGAAATGGGTGTGGTGATCTTCATGCCAACAACTTGATTGGAGAGACAGAAAAAAGATGATGACGGCCTTAGAGAACATATCCTAGGTATTTTCTGGCCAAAGACATTCTCAGACAGACATGTTAGTGATGATGCGTTGCTAGAGATTAAACATTTCAACGGAAATAACCAGGGTAGGTTCTCATTGCAGTTTTTTGAAATTTGCCTTTAGGCGGCCATCACCTAGTAGGAGAAACATGGTCACTGTAGGAAGATTTTTTACTTGACAAGAAAAGAGCTGGGAGAATAAGGATTAAATATGGTTTTAATGGGTTAAGTCCATGTTAAGATGCCAAATGTTACGAAAAACGAATTCCTCCCCATAAGGAACGAAAATGGAATAAGTAAAGTAACTGGCCCATCACTGCCTCGGACAATCAACGCCTGTGAGTTTCATTGAATCTCAACAGAAATGTTGCATAAATTAGAGAGTTCTTGCTGCTGGAGTTTCACGATGGCCAAGACCACAGTGGTCCTGACCAATCCAGGCGCAGGTAGCGGTCTTAGCAAACGATTCAACCGGTGTGTGTGTGTGAGAGACAGCCATTGTTGATCATCATGTCTGATGACCTGGAGGAGCAGGATGGGAAACTTCTCTGAATTGTAGATGATTTGGTGGTCTAGGACTTCAGTTTCGTCATGAGGTATATATATATACCTCATGACACAGAGATGTCTGATTGACTAGGTGGCGCATTTAGCCAAGTTCAACTCATAAATATAGATTTTTTTTATAATTTGGTAATAACTTCCATATTAAAACCACAATTGATATGTTTGACTTCATTTATTTTACAGCTCAAAAAAAGTGTGCAGTGATTCTGTGGTAGCACCAGAGCAGCTCCCCAGTCAACCCGTCGAAGGTGACATTCATGGGAGAGGCTGGGCTGGTGCTTTGCCGGAAGATTTCTGACAGGTCACGATCAATACATTTTTTTATAACTCAAAGATAAACATGAAAAGAATTTACAAGGGTTCTTCACTATCCTCCTCTTTTGAGTGCTGAAATGTTTCTTGTCTTTGAGGATGGTACCACGAAAGTTGCAAAAATATTTTCTTTATTCCACCATTTCCCCAGAGATGATTCCTGGCAGAGACTCAGTTGTTTGAGGTAAAACACGGCAATGGAAAAATGCCAAATTACTCTTACAATGACCTTGACAATGACCTGTTCTGGTGCATTTTAGATTTCTGTAGGATTTCTACAAGTTCCTTGATACTGCATATTCACTTATATGGTAGTCTTACTGTGAATGATAAAATACTTTGTCTGCTCCTTTATTAATTCACTGTTATTCCACAGTTGCTAAGCCTTGCACATTCCTAGGAATAGGAACACCACTCACCACGTCATCAGCATCTAACCAACGTTATTATAGTGACAAACAATATCAACTAACGTTAATATATTAACAACTGTTTATCAACCAAAATTAATGTATAATAGTGACACATCAGTCAAAATGTTTACATCTGTAATTTCAATGTAACTTAAGTCCTTTCCACAGAAACTTTTGCCCCACACTGAAAACATATGTTGGTCAAGACTAAATCATGATAAAAATGTAGACCAGTTAGTTTTGAGTTTATGAGCCGCTAAAATGGACAAGTTTAGATAAATTGCTAGCCTGATTTTTGTTTGCTAAAATTTCGGCTCAGCTTTTAAGCCTGGACAGGCAGAAAATGTTTGGAAAAATTACGTAGACCCCCTCGCAACTGCTTGCTGATTGGGTCTTTTTTGTCTTTCCGGTCACAATGTAGCCTAGCTTCTATCACATGAGCTCTTTCTAGAACAAAACAATGAGCATTAGCTTTGGCTGCCAGTGTAGAACATGGATTATCAATAACATAATTGTCAGGTGTTGCTGACCTGTTGTCTTTGCTAACAGTTATAGTGCAGTTAAATTCTGCATTTTAAATTGATGCAACAGCGATCTGCGGAATTAGCTTTTCCAGAGTGTCGCACATGTCTTCCTGGCACATGCGAGCCAATTGTGCAGTAGTGGTCACGTAATATGTTTTTCGTTGTATTATGGATGGGGAATCAAACTGATTTGGAGCCATTTGGGATTTGAATTTGTTTCTGGCAGCCATGGAGGGAGCCAGTGGAAGCCGGTGTGCAACAGAGAGACATGTACCATTTTAGTTTGAATTAAGAGCAGAGGTGCCACTGGCATTTTGGACCACAAAAAACTATATTTTCCAGAATGTATTTTACAACAAAACATTGCCCGTAACACAACACAAAAACATTTCACAAAACACAAAAACATTGCACAAAACAACATTTCACAAAATGCATTTAACAAAAAACAATGTTTCAGGGAAACTAAATTTTGCAGAAATATGAAATCTGAACTATGGAACAGGTTTGAAAACACTTCTATATACTTTTTACATTTTAGTTTCAGGTTTTTATTGGTGAAAAGAAAAACTGTCACAGTTAAGATTACATTGTGGCAACTGAAGCCATGCCGCAGGCTAGTAGACCAACTCCAAAAGTTATCACTCATTACACACCCACATTTATAAACATTGAATCCAGTTGGAAAAATTACGGAATTCCCCTCTACAATCACCTAAGTACCTGACCCAAATCCTAATCTACATCTAGGTTAGACCATGACCCTAATACCAAGTCCTAACCCTGAAACAGCACTTATGATGGCAGTGAGGAGCAGCCAACATGTTCTCACTTTGTAAGCTCAAAGAGTTCTGTTCCTAACACAGATATAAGTGCATGTGGACACACGCACGCATGTGTACGCAAGCATGCGCACACATACACCTACACACACACACTACAACAACAGCGTCTTGACAATTCATAATTGAATACACTGGTGGCTGTACTCTATTATAGCAGGTAAACTAAACTGTTTCCTTCTCTGCATGTGGCCTTATCAGGAGTCAATATGCTTGCACGTTTGTCTGGTCTAAGAGTTTGCTCTCGAGAAAGTTTTTTTCATATTTGCATCTCTTGGAAAACTGTGCCTCTGCCAAGTGTTCAATTAAAACTCCTGACCACTGTCCTAAATAGAAGAAGTCCAATTGCTGAATGTTTGGCTTCAGTGGGTGGCAGCTCAGGAAAACGCTGTTCAATTCATTGGTCATAATTCAGTTGTCGGAGCAATTTCTCTTCAGCGCTGTGTGCTAACAGACGTCACACAGTCCCTTTCTATTTATTTTTTATTTTTGTAAGATAAATAAATCACCTCACATGCACACTGGTCTACAAGTTTAAATCCTATTTATCCAGTTTTTATTATTAACTTTTTCTCAGAAGGACTAGGTTTGTGATTGACTTGATGATGACAGTAAATGTACGTAGATGGATAAACACTTAACAGATTTGGTTTCAAACTATTTGGTCACACCCTGATTATATAAACAATTCCCAAATCTTTAACTGACTAGTTATAAGTGAGGGGAAAAAGAATACATTTTACATAGTTCAGTTACAGGAGACCTATTATGCTAATTTTAGCGGTTTGTAATTGATGAATTGAAAGAGTCAAGCTGATTTAACCTTTAAATGGTTTTGTATTTATATAGCGCTTTTCTAGTCTTTGATGACTACTCAAAGCTCTTTACAGTACAGTTTAACATTCACCTGTAATGGGACATTTCACTGACCAGTGTCCAAGGTATTGGAAATCCCCAATACTGCTGTGATATTGTCTACCTGACAGAATGGAACCCTCATTTGGTGATGTTTTTCTCTTAATTGGTACCAGGGACGGACGGACACAGCAGATAAGACATAGCTGATGATCTCATTTCTTTCATGTCTTCTTTCTTTTATCTCATCTCTCATGTAACGCATCTTTGTATAAGTTCTGGCTTATGTGAACCTGCAGCCAGTTGTGTTGTGGTGATTCCACTTTGAGCACCCGTTCTTGTAAACTCTGCAGAGCTTATTATTATAAAGACTCAAAGCAACTCCGGTCTGAGAATTTCATTATTTCAAATC
Source organism: Platichthys flesus (assembly GCF_949316205.1). Taxonomy (NCBI): domain Eukaryota; kingdom Metazoa; phylum Chordata; class Actinopteri; order Pleuronectiformes; family Pleuronectidae; genus Platichthys; species Platichthys flesus. The sequence goes on from NC_084952.1 coordinate 24,158,858, forward strand.
TCAAGATGAATTTCCATCACACAGCCATTCACACACACACATTCATACAGTGCATCTATTCGCAGCACTTTGTTATTCTATGGGGGGCCATTCAGGGTTCAGAATCTTGCCCAAGGACACTTCGACATGCAGATGGGTCAGACTGGGGATCGAACTGCCGACCTTCAGGTTGGAGGAGGACCACTCTACCACAGCCACCCCACCCTTTAGAGGTGTGTACCTCCACTTGGTGGGCGTGGTTATATATTTGTAGAAACTCTGACCACGTTTAATACGGGAATACAACATTGTAACATTATTTACCTCTGAAAGTAAGAAACAGCACCAGAAGTCCTTTAACAGGTAAAGCACTGTTTGATTTGATTGCTTTGATTGCACATAACCAGAAGAAGGTCACACAGGTTTATGATACTGATTATATCTAACATAACTTAACCGATAGAATAATACCAGCCTAATAGTGCCTGCAATGACGTGTTACTAATCATGCTAATATTATAATTCTCTACACGCTAAACTTGATTACAAATAAAATACCAAACCTGCAGGTATCTCCATTAAGTTCTTGTCCCAGGAGAAATATCTGATCCTGTGCCTGGTCCTAAAAACGTTCCACTTCTATGAGGTTAAGAAATAAGAAATGAATCAATCTGCTGAATTTGTGACTAGGATAGAAAATTCTTTGACATTTAGCTTCCATATTTTTCTTTGCAATTAGAAAAACCCTGTTGGATTCAAACTCAGTTCTATTCCTCTTCTGGCACAAGGTCACCAACGAATGACGATAGACAAATTCCCAGTAAGAAATGTATGCAGTCATGTTGGTCAATGAGGTCAACAGTTTAGCAGTGCTGAATGTGTGAAGAGTTTTGAAGTTCTTTGTTCTGCCTGTTGAATGTTCTTGTTTCATCTGGTAGAAAGAAATTTGTATAAGTTTCCCAGATTCATAGAAAATACAATGAGTACTTCTCTTGTGAGAAGTGAGACTCTTCTTTTGACTTTGCACTGAATCCACTGTGTCTATACAGGATTTAAAAAGTGATAACTACTATACATGTGGTATGCAGGACTGAGTGAGGGTAGTATACAGGGCAGTGAGATATCGTTACCATTTTAAAAACAATCTATCTACTAATTCCAGAAATCTCTGCCTATGTCAAACACATCTCGGCATGTTTGTGAAAACAACAAGCAAACAGCACATTGCAGTTGGTGGGGGCGGGGCTGCGAAAGACCAAGAGCAATGAAGTGCTGCAATGCTTTATAGAACTGAATTCAAGAGCATTTATTAAGTTATGTTTCTTTATTAAGTAACTTGTCTGATTGTGTCGGTTGTTTAACAGACCTCTGAACCGATCTGATTAATCATGCATGCTCAATGGCGGCATTGCATATAAACCGGGTAGGATGAATACCAAGTTTTCTAACTTCACTCTGCAGCATAGACTGTTAATAAAAGGAATAACAAATTGACATTATATTATAGAACTGTTTGAGGAGGACTCACAAATGTCAATATTTAACATAAGCATAATTTGCATGAAGATTATCAGGATTTCTATACAGACTAGTTGCATAAAATGTAACACTGTTTTGTACAAAGCAGTTGCCTAAAGACATCTGTAATGACTGCAGACAAAGTGTGAAACCTGCAGTCGTCCTGGTGTGTAATTAAATCTGCAACAGAGATCATTTTGACAGTTTAATATGGAACCATAACCAAAACTGTGTGTGGAAATGTATCATTGACCTGGACCTTCATGCTCTACTAAATCTGCCTAAATATGCCACTGACTGTCCATGACTCAGTGTAAATAGAATACATATTTTAAATACGATGATATAGTGCTCATTATTTGCACACGTAGGCCTGTAAAGATATATTGTTTCAGTTGTGCGTTAGCCTTACTGCGTTCAGCAGTTCGTGATCCACAACCTTAATCTACAAAGCCCTGGGCTGTTGTTTAGAGTTTACGCCTGAAAAAATATACCAAAATTCAATCAGTAACAGCTCCGCGACTGCAAGAGCAAAATGAACAACCCATGGCTCTATGGATGAGGAGCAAACACAATCAGTCTGCTTGGCCCTGTCACCAGTACAGATTAAGATTTGAAAAGCTCCAGCAAAAAATATCTGTTTACTTTCTAATTTAGAGAGTGAATAGCATCTTTCTAATAAATATTTAGTTCCCACTGATGCCATTGAGCCTGTTTTAAAATGTTTAACTACAACTCTACAGAGCCGGATTCAACTGCAGCCCCATTCATTGGGGCCTGACCCAATTAAATCAGAGAGTATATTTAACCAGAATTTATCCATCTATTTATTTGTATTTCAGATATTCTGACTTAATTTATTGTTTGCACATGTGTTTTGTTACAGTATCAAGCCAATAAAAACCTGTGTCTACTGCAGAGTAATTTGAGCCGGGAGTGAAACCAATTGAATACATTTCCATGGTAATAATAATAATACACTTTATTTATAAAGCAGTTTTTAAAAACAGAGTTTACAAAGTACTTTTAAAGCAAATTGAGAAAGTAAATACAAGAGAAATAACAATAAGAAGGATGCAATGTGACAAGGAAAAAAGGAAGTGTTCAAATTAAATGAATACATATAGAGGTATGTCACATGAAAACTTGAACACATAAAAGCAGTAAGATGACAAAAATAAAATAAAGTAAAATAAAAGGTGAGAAGAAAACAATAAAACAGTAAAAACACAACAACAATCCCATTAAATCAAGTCTATAAAAATGTTAGTGATTTAAAAAGAAGCCACTAAATCTGACCGCCTTATCTCCTCTAGTAGGAGTTCCAAAGCAGAGGGGCCCCCGATTCCAAAAGCAAGAACACTTGTTTGTGAATTACTTTGACTTGTCTGGGTGTGAAAATATGGGTTTGATTTTGGAAATGGTTCTGATTTGTTGGAAGCGCAACAGGACTTTTTGACAAAAGCCAGATGTAAGCAGGTGTTACCAGGTTTTTGACCAATGGAAAAGGGTCTGTGAAGACATTAAATAAGCAAATCTTTCCTTCAAACTTCATACTAGAAGATGTCTGATATCTCAGTTTAGCTTGATTATTTTTGTGCAGGAAAGATGCTTCCTTCAAAGGGAACTCATGAGCTTGTGGTTACAACATATGAAGTTGTGCACCTGGTGCACAGTAGGCTTAATGTTGAAGTTGAATAAGGCATACAACCTTGCACAGCTAAAAATGTAATGTATTAACTTACCTTTTACCTTGTGAACTCGGAGCAGTGAGAAAAATTATCTTTTTATCACTGACGAAAAGGTTTACGTGCACATTTATCCTTAGTAAATATATTTTGCGAGAGCTTGGTATCTTAAAATCACTCCTGTCTATTCTGTCACCACAGTCCTTGCTGCCTAGATAGTCTAATTCCAGACTGCTCAGCCCACTGTGTCACATAAGAGCTGTATTACAGACACATTATGACTCCAAGCAGCACAGAATGACTAATTCATAGGTGCAGTCCATTCATTGAGTCATGAGGCATGGTAAGCTTTATTTGAGATCTGTGGGAAAGCACAGCAGCTGCAAACATCACAACACTAGCATGAAACCAAATCATCCACTGACTTTAAGGGTTGTAAATTCACCACAAGGGCATGTTTTGGTCACACATTCCACAACCCTTTTCTACTCACGATGACCACTCAAAGCTCTTCACTGTGATTTTACTCCAATTCACACACACATTCATACAGTGCATGCTATGGAAGTTTTCTGGAAGCTGGTGAAAGGAGAACTCAGGCACTACCTGAGTCTTTTGCAAAAGGTTTTAATGTAGACTTGAAGCATCAAGGTGACCTAAAGCTGGAACAACTTACAAACGCTAACAGAGTAGCATCAGTAATTGTTACATTAATCGGGTCCTTTTATGTATGGAAATAGATTTTGTAAATATGCAAGGTTGTTTGAGCTACAAATACTTGCTAGTAATTGTAGACCAGATTTTAAGTAGGTTAAAACTTTCTCAACTAGGAGACATAATTAAACAAATAATGTTAAGTCATTGAAGCGGAAGTCCTTACCTTTAAATAGCTCAGGTCAGGTTGAGAGAATGAAATCCACAATAAAGAAACACTTGTGGAAATTGCATTTAAACACAAAAGGCAATTCCTCAAGTTGGGCACACAAGTCTGTGCCCGTTTATTTGTACATATCAAAACACTGAAACAAAATGCGATTTCCCATTACCCAGCAAGTCTTGGGCATTTAAAAGGGACCACGATCCCGACACAGTCATACTTATGCCTTACACATTAATTAAATAACTGCATGAAACAACATCGATAGAACCACACTAAGAACAAGGGTGAATTATGTAAGTCACATTAACTAAACACTGACCAAAATGCTGATGAGCACTAGTTTGATAGTAGCCACACAGATTGTCTCTTGTGCATCTTTTACACCCTATAAAAAAACACTGCTTTTGACTGATGGGTATATGTGAAAAACTTTTAAAACTAACTAAATTAAACAGGATCTTGTTTAATTTAGAGATATCAAGCAGACTGCCAAAATCTTCAAATTAACTACTTCCACCCTTTCATGTAGGAGATCAATCAAATCTGGAAAAGTGTCTCTATCTCATAAAGATGAAAAGGTGCTGTAACAACCAGAACAGCTCTTAGGGTCCAAGGTGAAGCAGAATGGATCCACTCTTCAAGATGCATGCTAGCCCTTATCCTAGACGTGTGACAATCCTGTACTAGGCAGGGACTCAGTTGCAGAAAGAAGCACGGGAGACAGCACATAAAGTATAAAATAAAACTTAACTTTCAAAGTCCAGAGGTTAAAAGTCCATTCAGGGAAAAGGCACAACATCCAAAGTCAGGTACAGCTGTGTGGGAAACCAACAGGAAGTAGAACTAGACACAAGAACCAAGAAGCCAGACAACAAAATATTGCATTACATTTCATTTAGTTGAGGCTTTTATCCAAAGCGAGTTACAATAAGTGCATTCAACCCCGAGGTTACAAACCAAGAACAACAAGAATCAAGAAAGTACAGTTCCTTTTAAAATAAAGCAAAACTAGTGCTATAAGTAAGTGCCATTTAAGTGCTACTAAAGTGTTAGTTTCAAAAAGTTGTTGTTTTTTTTTATTCAAGGTAAAGTCGGAAGAGGTCTGATGTCCGGATGTCAATTGGGAGCTCATTCCACCATTTAGGAGCCAGGACATTAAACAGAGTGTTTCGCTTGCAGTGAGGGAGCAACGAGCCGATTAGCAGAAGCAGAGCGGAGTGATCGGACTGAGGTGTAACGTTTGACCATGTCCTGGATGTAGACTGGACCTGATCCATTCATAGCATGGTAGGCAAGTACTAGTGTTTTGAACCGGATGCAGGCAACCACTGGTAGCCGGTGAAGGGAGCGGAGGAGCGGAGTAGTGTGAGTGAATTTAGGTTGGTTAAAAAACAGTCGAGATGGATGAGCTGCAAAGGTCGGATGGCAGTGAGTAGCAGGTAGACCTGCCAGGAGGGAGTTACAGTAGTCTAGGCGTGAGATGACCGGAGCCTGGACAAGAACCTGCACCGCCTTCTGAGTGAGAAGTGGACGTATTCTCCTGATGTTGTACAGCATGAATCTACAGGACCGTGTTGTTGCAGTAATGTTGGCAGAAAGGGAGAGTTGGCTATTGAGTGTCACGCCCAGGTTCCTGGTGGTCTGAGTGGGGGTTAACATGGAGTTGTCAAAGTTAATCGTCAGGTCTTGGGTGGGAGAGTCTTTCCCTGGAATGAAAAGTACTTCAGTCTTGTCAAATAAAACAGGAAGTGAATACAAACAGAAACAGACTGCACAGATTGTTACAAGACGCCGATGAAAAGGTGACGTCGAGGGAAACAGAGAGTGGTTCTTCATCCTCCTCCTAATGAGTGTTCTCAAAAGGAGGAAAATGTTCTGGTATGTTCAACACAAAAGTAACACTATGCAAAGGGAACACAATCGAATAAAAAGAGCTAAGTGAACTGCTAAGTAGAATAACTGAGGTCACACTGTCATGGTTTAGAGGGCACGAAACGACGAAAGCAGACTTGACTAAAACCATGAACCTCTGAGTTCCCTATGAGCAAAGAGAAACAAGCAGATAAAGACCTTTGACTGGATCTGTTATAGTAGAGTTTATGCATTCTCCACTGTTTAATCCCATTATTTTAATATGGCTGATTACAGACCTCCAAGTAGGTAAGTCTGCCTGTTGAGATACCCGACCCAAAGCCTGACACTGATTGGATGTTTCATAGGTAAAGGTAAATGAAATGAATCTTCCTGAGAAGACGATGGAGATAGCTGGTCTTCACATCTGTGGGTGGGGCCATCAATATTTCTTTCTCTCTGTAGAAAAATCCCTAATGGTTTTTATGAATTCTGTTACCAGCTTAATTTCTAGTAACCAGACAGTACATTTTGTGTCCAATAAGTGTGCGTTTGTTGTTTTAATTAAATAGATAATTAAGACTTTCTAAATTCCTTTTTGTGATTAATTATTTATATAATTTATAACCAATTCAAATATTTGATGTTAATTATTAAAGTGTTCTTATCCCAAGATCATTGGATTTTAAAGATTAAATTAGAGCAGGGTTGGGGAATGTTCAGCAAGACTGGTAGTGCAGACAGTATAGAGGTCTTGTTAATATTACTTTGTGTGAATGTTAAATATTACATATCTAAATGATGATTTCAGCTTTTCATTGTATGTTTAAAACAAGAAAAGGTGGAACATTGATTAAGTAGAGTGAGGGTTAGATCAATTTAATGCTTGATGTGTGAGACCTTCATGTTGAATTTACACCACGTTTTATCCATTGTACTGAACAGCTTGTGTCATTCCTCTGGCGAACTGATATCCCACAGTGTAATTGTGATAGTAGGGTAAAAAGGGGGGAACTGCTGGGGGAATTACTGGCCATCCTCATAGATTAGTGTATATGCCCCATTGCCACTATAGAACTGGCGATACTGGGTTTGAACCACTGACACGCTGGTCAGTGTGAATCTGTGTTTTTCACTCCATAATAAATCATTTTTTAATGAAGAAACGTTTTTTCAGACAGTAATCATTTGCCCCAGTCATGGCTTCATCCCTGGCCAGTATTTTCTGTGGTTTGTTTATAATTATTCATATACCACATTCTCACATTCTATATATTGTGGGTATTTCCTGAATTAGGCGCCTGAATACATCATTTACTGAATGAATGACAGTTTTTTTTAATAAATTAGCAGTTTTCAAACTTTAGATTTTGTCATTATAGGTTATTGGGAGAAGACTCATGGGCAAATGGCATTTTTATTAATTCAAAATTAAATCTGCTACACAGAAAATTGAGCAGAAAGTGATGAGGTCTGACTTCAGGAGAGACAGGGGTATTTCCTCAGTAAAATCACCCCCATTTATCTGTCTCTCCAGCTTCCTTCAACTCTCTCATATATTTTTACACTCTCCCACCCTCACTTTCTGAGAGTAGAAGCTGTCACCTCATAATGTGCTGCCTAATGTTGCAGTTAATTAGTGGAGTCTGTCTCTTAGTGCAAAGTAAAGGCGTGCAGAGCCTGAGAGAGGCACCCTGACACTGTCTCCGACGCTTTAATATATGCTAAAAGAAATACATTTATCTGCATAGTTTTACATAAGAAAGGGACCATCTGTCTAGGGTTTTTAATAATTCTCTCTAAAAAATGTCAGAGAAAGTCATAACTTAGCTGTTACATGGAATAACATTTGCACTCTTATCTTCGGTGGCTGTGATCTATTTTAAAAAAAAGATTAATTAGAGTATGAAAAAAAGAGGAGTCAGGCAGACGGTGTGAGAACAGATTAGTATAATTTATGCTGAATAATTTTATGTTGCCAGTGAAAAGTAAGAGGGTTATTCATTATAGATGCTGCATACATTGATATATCAATGTCAGATGAACTGCCCATATATAAACTAACATACTACAGTATCTTGGTATAAGCAACCACAATATGATGGTGGACCTCACACAAAATCTGCTTTACTTTGTTGTTGTATGTTTCTGAATTAAGACAAAATGCATCATAGCAGTGTGCTGGCTTGTAGACTTTGACTGTGAGCATTATGACATCACAATAAGATTGTGACAAATCCAGAACAAAGACTGGGGCGATGTGATTTGGGAGAGACAAAATCCTGGTGTGGACAATCTGAGTCTATCTCAGAAATCCACTGTTTGTTATAATTTGTATATATTTATGTATGTATATAATCATTTCATAGTGTTCACCTGCAGGTTTAGATTTCTTATCTGTCATGCGATTGTACATTTTTCGAGCAGTGTCATATTCCTGCTCCATCAGCTGATGGAAACTGTGACAAGGTTTGACTGTTACCTAAGTCAGAGGTAGTTGCCTTACAGTTGAGTTGTGTATTTTCTTAAAAAAATATGATAGGTTAATTAGGTGGTGTTCATGACAATACTATTTCCAGTTCATAAAGTAACACAGTGTGTGTTGAAGTTAGCGTTAGTTTCCTTTTCTACCATCCCTGCAGAAAAATCTTAGTCTCTGTTGCCTTATGGATAATTTTTGAGTGGAATGACTTTCTATTAGATCAGACACCTGTATATGTGTGTACGTATTATTGTGAGATCATGCACTCTAGCTGACAGCCTGAATGAGAACGTGCCATTTAATCTTGTGAAATGCAGAAGCCCGCGTTTCACACATCAGCCCAGATGACCTCATGCTGTCGGAGCACATTCGCTTTACTGGGCCGTGCACTTTAAACCAACACTCAGGGACGTGAATGCATCTGATGGGTGAACTCAGCATGGAAACAGATGCAAAACAGGGTATCTCCTTCTGGTCAAGCATGCAGAGAAGCCATAAACAGATTTAACCAATGCCTGGGAAAATTGTCAATTTTCTACATATTACTCCCATTCCACCATTGAGGTAAGGGGACAGATACACAGTGACATAGTGTGTCTAATGAGATCACTAAGGCCTTCAGGGCAGAATCTGGTTAATTCTATCTACTGTTCGGACACACACACAAATACTGTATATCCTTGTCTTTGTCAATTGTTGGATCCCTCTGCTTTTTGGTCCCTTGTGAGGACCAACATTTCCAGTGGTCACACATGCCTGAAAGAAATCAGGTTAGATTAAGGGTCATGGTTAAAGACAAGTATCTCTTCAAACTAACCACAGAAAACTTTCGTCTAAACCATTTTTGGGACCTTTGCTGTGCTGCCCTTTTCTCAGGACTTACAACTGGTGGTTGTGTGCCGGTTCACAGAATGGGTTCAACCCATCTGAATGTCTTGTTGCTTTGCAGATCGTGTATACATTCAGGTTCATTGTGCCATGCCTACATGTGGGGTAGCAGTATTTACTATGGCTTGCAATCATGTCTGGGCTGATAGTTCCACACTATAAGCCACACTATAAGCCACACACAGCCAGTCACATTCACAAACAACAACTCAAATTCAGGGGACACCTCATTCGTGGGCTGTGTAGACGATGAGTCTGTAGAGGATTTCCATGATTAGCATCACCAGCACTTATTGCTGTCACCAAACAGTTGGACACGATGCGAAAGTTGCCCTTGTTTTTTGAATGTGTGTACCATTAGCTAAATCCGAAGTCTTTGTTCCGAGTATTTCCATCGAATGCTCCTGTAAACTTACCCCTTGAGAATGCCCTCATCTCAAAATGTTAATGGAACTTAAGCATTTAGAAAAGACCACTGTTTTTTATAGTCGGTATAAATAACAAAAATGTTAAGATAGAGAACAGTGTGAGCCCTGAAGACAAACTTGTTGCAGAGTACACAGATTGAGGAGTGGAGCGGTTTTAGAAAACTGGGTCTTCACCTCACTAGTAGATGCTGGAGAACTTTAAAGCCCACAGGGATGTCACTACAGGACATTCTGACATTAGCTGTACCTCTGCTTCACACCAAACTTCTGATACAGTCCTGCATACAAATGTTTCCAGGTGAACATGCTTTTATTAAATGCGAAAATGTATAATGCATATCTGTGAATTTTGTCTGTGCTTCAACTCTATGCATATTTTTTGTGCCCTAAAATAACATCACAGTGACACTGGAGACAGAATCCTTAGACAGATGTCTTCAGTGATTTAGTGCAGGGTATACACAGGTATACGGTGTACTCTGCACTTATTTTCAATCAGCATAGTGTATACCTACTTCTAAATTGCCTGACGTGCTCAACATTCATTTGTGTCCTGCAAGCCAAACGAAAGCATCACCCACCTGACTTTGCCTCTGATTGGTTAGTTAGGATATGAATATCAGAGTTAGCCAATCATAGGCCGAGTAGAGTGGGTCATGACTGAGTTTGTCTTCCTGATTAGAAAATGTCACCTGCCCTTTACCTGACCTCCTGATTAACCAATCTCATTAAAAAACCAAAAACAAATTCGGTCTCTAAGGGAATCAAAACCTGAGACATTTTAGTCCTGCCATTTTAGGGTTAACTAAATATACAAGAGTAGTCTTACATGTCACTGTGTATAACACACAAAGTTTATCCTTTATTGGATGGGCTGAAAAAAGAAAGAAAGAGTATACCAATTTCTCCATGCACCACTACACCGCTGATGTGTTTGATTTTGAACCGAAGAAACACACAAGTGGGTGCCATTGTTGGAGGGCAAAATCCTGTACCATGTAGTTTTCGGGGGACCAGATCCCTAGCAGAGCTTTCGATTACCTACTCCCTACACTGTTTGGATATCGCTTGACTCTTCAAGGTGGCACAACCAATGTAATTTGAAGAATTTAGCTGCACTTTCGTTCAGATCCTCTCTCCTTACTGTCTCCATTCTTTTTCTTATCTTTCTATTGTGCTGTCCATATGTCTCCATACAGCTCAGCCATATGCACTCAACACAGTGACTGAACATTATGCTGGTGCAAATGCATGTGCAGCCAATCATGCAAGATGGCAGAAATTATAGCATCAGCATTTTGAACACTGGCCCCACTGTAGTCAGCTATTGTTGAATCTACTGCTGTAACCATTGACCATTCTTGGCTTACACTCCTCTAAACACATCACACAGGTAAATTATAACTTAATAATTTAATACGAAATAAAATGTATGCATGTGTTTTTCATTTCATTTTAGTGTATAGCACCAGATCCCAGGTAAACATTATCTCTGTAAGGTTGAGATCTTACAGTGGCCGGAGGCATTATGTGTTCTTTAAATCAGAGCAAATTGAAGTTGTACACTTGAGTGTCTGGTTTAAATAATTGTTCTACAGATAGTGAGTTTGATAATCACTCTGTTTACTGATTTTTTTCACACAATTATACAATAATGATATCTATCTAAATATATTTTACTTTATAGTTTAGACCTGAGCAAACTGTAAATTATGACTGTTAAGAGAGAACACAAGTTGAATGTATAATATTGAAATACTTTGCAATGAATGAAAAAAGGTCAGTGATTAATGCTGCTGCAATCGTGCGGTCAGCCAAACTTTCCTCTCCTGCCATGTTAATGCGAGTGTAACCATGCAGTCGTCTTTCAGCACGTCTGCTTGTTGCAGGGCTGTTGGAGAGCTCATGATGTTGCTGGTGTTGTTTGGCTGCTGGATTATCAGACATTAGCAGTCATTACAGGGTGCTGCTCTGTGCACTGTGAGCAGGTGTGAAAGTCATGGCTGACTGAAAACTCAATAAATAGCGTTGCGCACTAAGATGGAGCCCTGGACTGGTTGGAAAGCAACTCTGGGCCCTTCACACTTGACTCAAACTGCATGTTACAGTGTGTCTGCACACATGTAAGTCCCAGAGCTATCAACTCCCTGGAGTTATACCGTGTTTTAAAGTTGTCTGCTGCTGTGGTTAGGAAACTTGCAATAACAAAATATTGTCTTACAGTACACGAATGGATGATGTGCACAACAGGCAATTTAGAAGTGGTAGAACTATGCTGATTGAAAAATAAGTGGGACTATGCTATCTACCTACATATACCTTTACTACACTACCACACAAACCCCCCACTCTGATTCCGCTCCTCACCTCTCCTTCTCTGTCTCTCTCTCTCTCTCATCTCTAAACATCAATTAGTTTGAAATAACGGTATAATACCACCACATAAGGATCAATACTTTCTTGAATTAATAAAGACTTACTTCACAGCTACATTGTAACAGTCTTTATCAACCCGTCATGCTGGCTGTCTTCCTCTATCTCTCTCTCACTCTGACACAAACACAACAACACACGCACTCACACACATACAAACAAAAAAGTGACAGTATATTGTAGATCTGTCTGAGGAGGACTCACTAATGTGATGGAATAATTCTGAAATCAATCCAGAGCATTTACACAGAGCAAGCAAACAGCCCATTCTAAACAAGCAGGTTTAGAGCGGGCTCTGCACTAGTCAGACATAATACTCGGTCTTTAATCTGCCCAGAGTAAAGCCAAAGTGTGTCAACTGTGTATGTGTAAACAGAGACAACAGTATGAGGAGACATTTCTCTCCTCTATAGTCTCAGCCATGCAGGCAACATTTGAATATCCTCTTTTAACCCTGAACAGGTAACAGCAGGGTTTGCTCCACGCTTTATAAAATGTACAAATGTTGTCAAGATCAAGCTCCAGTTGTACTGGGTCTGACAAGAAACCAGAAACTAGCAATTTTCTCAAATTGGTGGCTGAGGACAGAACTGGGTGCTGCTGTCAAACTGCTGCCACTGAAGTGAAGGGAACATGGGCATTTGCAAAAACAAACAGAATGTTCGAGTCAGCCGGAGGCGCTCGTTAGTCCAAACTCACGAATCCAGTTAATCATATGAAGACACAAATAGATTTTGTGAAAAGAGCTAAACAAACTTGAATAAAGTTTCAATATAGTCAGAAGCCCCAAAAAATGTTTGTCCTTCATTTTTGGAGCTGTTATCTCTTGTGGATATGCTCTGAATGATGAGTAACAAACAAGGTCAATAGTTGGTGCTGATTTAACTCTGCGGCTACAAGTCATAGGAAGACAATGGCTCACACAGATGGCGTTCATGTGTCCAGACCATCACGGAGGAGCTGGCCTCAGACAGGATGGAGATGCTCGGAAACAGGGAGCAGACAGAAATCAGGGACCTGGGGCCTCATGTACTAAGACTTGCGTGGATTTCATACTGAAACTTGGCGTACGCCAAAACCCAGAAACTGTCTTACGCACAAATAAATTCAGATGTATCAAAGTGTGCGAACGCATGGATCCAAGCACGTTTACACTTGTGTCAAAGTAAATTCTGTCCTTGCCTCTTTACATGCTTGAAATCACATTCTGCCGGGCCCGTATGGCTCCTCGGGGTGGGTTGCAGTTGACGGGTCCGGCATCCGGTTCCTCCAGTGGGGGGTTGTGCTGCTCTGGCAGTGGTATGCCATGGCGGTGTGCCACATTGTGGAGGACGCCACAGGCCATCACAATGTGGCACACCTTCTCAGGTCTGTAGAGTAGCATCCCCCCCGACCTGTCCAGGCATCGCCACCGTCCCTTCAGCAGGCCGATTGCCCTCTCCACAATTATTCGCGTCCGGGAATGGAGGTAATTATACCTCCTCTCTTGGTCGGTGTTGGGGTTCGTTAGAGGGGTCATCAGCCACGTTCTTAGGGGGTAGCCACGGTCCCCTGGGGTCAGATGAAGCCGCAGAATACAATACACAACGTAAAAACCACACAATGAATGAATGCAGAAGTGCACCGCGGGCGACATTTCTAACTTTACGCCCGCTTTTACTGACGTGAATACTGAACACGTCAGAGAAACATGATATTTGGATGTGCACAAGCCCCAGATGTGCATTACGCTGGTTTATACATACGGGACAATTACACGAATAAAGCATTTACTCACCCAGAAGCCACCCATCGCGTACAGTGCCAGCCTCCAGCCTGTTCCCAACCATGCTGTTGGTCAGAATGAATGAATCGTGCGTTGAACCAGGCCACCTAGCCACGATGTTAAGGAGCTGCATTTGCGCATCACATTTCACTTGGACATTGATAGAATGAAAGTGTTTCCTGTTAACGTAAACAAATTCATCCTGTGATGGCGCTTTTATGGCAATATGTGTGCAGTCAACAGCTCCGATTACATTAGGGAAACCGGCTGTTGCTGCAAATTGCGCTTTAATGTGGGCCTGTTCAACAGCATTGTATGGGAATTTGATGTACCTGGATGACATTCGGATGATTCCGTCCCACACAGCTGGCATGGCTCGGCTCAGGGTGGACTGGCACACTCCTGACCGATCGGCCAGCTCCCACTGGAAGGCCCCCGTTGCCAGGAACCCCAGCGTGGTCAGCACCTGTGTGGGCACGGACAACCCCTGGCTCCTGGCTGTGTGGCGCTCTAGGGCCGGCCGCAGCTCTGCGCACAGCTCCAGTAATACTGGCCTGGGGAAACGAAATCGGCTCATGAGCCAATCGTCATCATTTGCGAGTAAGTCCTCGCGTTCCCTAAATATACGTTCCCTTCAGATGTGACCATTTGCGATGTCCTCTAACAACGCTAACACAGCCATTGTTAAAACAATTTTCTTCATCCATTGCGTATGCTTTTATAGCCACCCATATAATTGCAAGGTGTGTTAATTGTTCATTAGTGTGTCTCTGATTTATTTGCAAATCACTCTGATGAGTCATTGTTTTCACCTTTTTTCCCAGTTTCCCAGCGTCACCTCTAAGTGTCGCCAAAGGAACAATAGCTGTAGAAACGTGCGTACGACAGCTCTGGAGCTGGCGTGGGGACTGCACATTTTTACGGTCATTTCACGTTTTGTACATCTGAACGTGAGCGTGGAAAAGGACGTACGCCACGTTTTTCTGCGTACGCAACCTTAGTACATGAGGCCCCTGGCCTTTTCTAGTAAAAAAAACTTTAATTTAACAAAAGAAGGCAAACTTTCTTATGTTGCTGAAACACAGCCCCAACTCGACACATCTTGTCGTTTTATACAAGGAAGTCTTGATCAAGACTGGTACCAATGAAATAAAGAAGTGGCAAATATAAATCAATAAAGGGAGAGTTAACACAAAAAACATACTAACATACAACAGACAGACTAATGCACAAAACAGAAACAATGGGAATGATGACAAATATTCATTATTAAAAATAAGAAGCACATGTTAAAAGCCATAACAGTTTTCAAGTAAAACTGTTTTTAATGATTTTTAAATGTGCTAAGAGAGGGTAAAGATTCGAAGGAGGCTAAAGGATGTGATGCAGTTCATTACAAGTAAGTGGTGCATGACAACAAAAGACAGATTTACCCAGAGGTGATAGCTTATTGTTGTGTCCTTAAGAAGGTTATTTTCTCTCATCATCTTGTATTGTAGTTATAAAACAAAGTATCAACGTCTTGTAAATATTGTGGTAACTTCCTCTGAAACACTTTTTTAAATAAAATTAGGATTTTCCTTCTTAGACATGGAGATGTCCATTGAACCATTTCATATCATTTACAGTTATGTGTGCAGGCGATAAACGACAGTGTGCCATATAGTGTTAAAAGTGTACAGTCAGTGGGTAATGGATGAGAACATGAAGATCATGAATATAGTCTTTTTGGAGTTTATTACAAATTTTGTTATAAAGGTAATTATTATTATTATTAATAACAACAATAATTAATAGTTGTAAATAGGTTGAATATGTTGAATAAAATATTTTGAACATTTTTACAATTTCAGAAGCAGACAGTCTGACCTAATCTGATGAGACAATCAGATTACATTTTGGCATCGGGCAGTGCTTTTAATACACATTATTTCTGACAGCTAAAAAAACAAATCGAGGTTCACCTCAAGGAGGAGGTGCTCTTTATTATTTTTTGTACCATTTGTTTTGATTGTTTTATAAGTTCCTACACAGGGAAATTAGAATCTGTTACATATAAACTGGGTGCTGCAGGTTTTGTTCGCAGTAAAACTCTAAAGCCTATTTTCTGTTTGGTTATAGTATGGATATATTCAGGTTGTGGATCAGGACAGAAACCTCAGACCATTATGTTTCCTCATGAATGGCTTAATTTATTTCTGGGGACGGGCCAGTATGCACGCTTGACGTATGGAGGTCATTCACTCTCAAAGTGCTTCATTTATGAGGGAGAGGGAACTGGTGGAAAACATCAAGCGAAACATCTGGCTCACCTCTGGAGCCTGCTGCTTATTACACAGATGAGCTGCACTTCTACAAAGATGTTCCTGAGCTGTTGACAATCTTAGCTTGAGTGTGCACAAAATTAGGTCGATGGTAAATAATTGTAATGTGAAGAAAGAGATCTCTGGTGTCAGGGATTCATTTAAAAACCATATTTTCATAACTCCTCAGCACTTATCCCAATAATTAATGTCAGAAATAACAGGCTTTGGATAAAGGATGATATTTTCATGCCTTCGCAGGCAGAACCAATTACACAGCCCTCACAAACAACAAGGTTTCAGACTGCAACCTGCGATGAGTCCTGGGTATTCAAAATAGAATTCAGGGATTGGGTGTGCAAGCGTGCGTGGGACGTTATAATTGAGAAGAAGAATACATGATGGAAATTAAATTACTGTGACAGGAGGCAGCTGCACTGGAATGCTTGCTGTCCACTTGACCCTTGCCCTGTGCGGATGTGACAGGCGGTGCAGTGTGAGTGAGGCATCTGTTGAGATATTTTACCCTTGGTCGGATTCCAACAACAGTCCAGCTCTTGCCTGGTGTACAGGTGGACGCAGACACATGGACATGCAGCTTGTTTTTTCCCCTTCATCCCTCCTCAAGCGGCAATGGTGCAAATAAAAAACAATTCCCTCCGACGTCTCCCCAACCATTTGGTTTGGATATCATAGTTTCACCTCTGGAGTTGTGAAAGACACACATGCAGCCTGTGCAGCCTCATTAGGATGCAGACAGATGGAATGTTCATTCCTCTCACCCTTGTTTTTTCTCCTCACTTTGTCATTTATTAGTTTGTTTGAGGGTGCAGGGCACAAGGTGCAAAGAAAGGACCATATGCTTTTTGAAGAAACATTTTTAATGTCTCTTCAATATTTGCAAAGGTTATTTGAAAGTAACTACAACAGCTTAAAGACTTTTTTTATTATTTACAGTTGTCTGAAGATGGAATTATACCTTTATGCTTTAAACCTCATATGTATAATGAACCTAAAACAACATTTTTTTTCTATGAGATACATTTTCATTTGTTTTTATTTCTGTTTGGACCAATACAGTTTATAATAGAAAGAGAGAAAGTGCTACTGTGATCCTTAACACAGATTCTTATTTCAGACTTGATTCAAATTAATAACTATTTTTCACCCTGCTTGTCAATGCTAATAATTACTATTTAATACAGGAATTAGCTCCGACATGGATCATTAATCAAGAGCGACTCAACATGCTGCTGAGGCCATCTGCCCAGATATAACATAACTTCTGGTAGATTGGTTCTGTTATAGTTATCTTAATCAAATAATTCAGTAAAGCCTTAAAAAATTACCCAGACACAAGGTTGACGTATAGTTCACTTGGTAGAGCGTCCGGCCCAACAAGGCAGTGCCTCAACCCGCAGCGGTCAGGGTTTGGTTCCGACCTGTGGCCGTTTCTGTAATGTCCTCCTCAACTCTATCTCTGCCCCCCTTTCACAGCTAGCTCTCCTCCCTATCAATTAAAGGCAATAATACCAAAATATATATATAAAAAAATACCCAATACTCCTCCTTTGTAGTCAAGCAGCTCTGTGAGCCCCCCCCTCTCTCTTTTTATCTTAATGACTGCTTGTGTGGCTGTAGTGGATGGGCAGAGGGGGACATTTAATAATGTAGTCGGTAAAAATGGTAAAATTAAAACTCTTGGACAACAGAAGGTGAATACAAAGTATGGGATGCATATTTGATCATTTATATCATACAAAATATATCGTCAATATCGTTTAAAATAATTTTTCAGTGTGTTTCCTGTTGCGATACGCTCGCGTCAAGTGTAAAAAATAGACTCGACGCCGAAACGATCCCTGGACGGCGCGAGGCAGCCGCGGTGCAACGCTACGCTTCAGCGTCCGGTGTGTTCAGCACAATGAGTTAACATGGGAGTGGATGGGAGCCAGAGGATTGGCGCTGCGCTTACGCCTCGCTTCCGCGTCCGGTGTGAACCCGGCGTTACAGAGCTATAGTAACTAGCAAGAAAACAAATGTTACTATACTCTGTAGGTTTACTATGTTACTAGTAAACCTAGAGAAAATGGTTGATGAAGAGGGAAGGTCAGGGGAAAAAACACCTTCAGAAGGTCCACCTGCACCCCAAAGGCATAGTGCTACCACTGTACCGGTTCCCTTTTCCTTGGCTCATTCATGACTGATTGTGTCAGATGCCATGGCAGAACATTCAAGAAAAGGTCTGTCATGGTCACCCATGACCATGGGAACATGGTTCAGTGGTACTGATGCAGTCAATAGTGTACAACTTTTGTGGAATGACGCCTGAACAGCGCCAGATGAAATACTTTGACATAGTAACTGGAAAAGGACAAGAGGACACATTTCACATTCCTATTCTGCACAGATGCCTGAGTCACATCATGGACAATACCAAGGACCTCCACAGAAAGCAGTAAGTGTTTGCTTTCCTTGGGTTTTTGTTTGTTTTGGTGATGTATTTTGTTTTCTCAGTACCTCCAAACAATAAAATCTGGCAATGCATATATTTTTGCTATTGACCCAAACCACAATGCTCATGGAGCTGGGGGAAAACGTCATCAGTACTGCACTCATGTTCTCCAGTCCACATAGTGCAGGGAAGCCAAACATATTCAGAACCTCCAAGCTCTTTTGATCAAAGGTGGGCTCTCCAAAATGATAACATAACCATTGATGAGGAAAACTTTAGTAAAAGATACTAAAGTGGAAAAGATCTAGTGCCTTAAGGGAATTCTCTCACATCTAGCCCACACATTCACTTGAGCTTGGATTTTATCTTGATAGCCCAAAGTCAAAGGTCAAGGTCATCGTGACCTTACCAAGTATGTATAGGTTTTCTTGAGCATGATTTCTTCAGATCAGCTTGAGGGAATTTCTTGAAATTAGGTAAAAACCTTACTTGGACTCAAAGATGAACTGATTATATTTTGGTGATCATAGCAAAGTAATCTATGCTGTCAAGATAAAGGAGGGAAAAATCAGAAATGCAAAGCACACAAAAATACACTAAGAAAAAATGGGGGAAATAAGACTTTTACATGATAACAGACAAATTGAAATACAGTAATGAACCCAAATGTAAATTTAAGTAGACTGTACTGAGAAGATATGAAATTACTTGAAAAGTAAAAGGGGAATGCAGGAATTGTGGTAATATCACGAAGACACCAACAGTAGCAGTGGAATCAAAATATTGATGTTACTGAATAAAAGCATGATAAAAGGATAACAACATGTTTATCTTTCTAATAGCTTTTGCTTTTGTAGCCCTAATTGGAGCAATCTTTTTTCCCTCAGCTAACTGCATTGTGGAAAAGAAGAGGCACAGAGGTGGTGGTTTCAGTTGTCAATTCAGAAGGAACAACTTGGTTATTTACCACAGCGAGCTGCTGTCACTGAAACCTCACCGGTGGCTTATAGGCAAGGTTTGTATTCCCAATTATAGAAAACAACATCAATAATAAAGAATAAACACAAAATAGATAAAAAAGAATAACTACATGTTAAACTGAAAGTATTAAGAATGGGAAATATTCTGTAGTTTATCTTGAGTAGATATTTCATTAACCACTATTGTTAGCTTGGCAATGACTTAAAAGAGGTTACAAAAAAGTGGTGTCAGATATAATAGTAAGTAAATAACTAAAATACAATGAATCTGAGATATTTTTTTTCAAAGCCACACATTTAGCCTGTTGATAATTTTTAGATATGCAAATTAATTTGATTACTACTACACTCCTTGTTTCCATGTCAACAAAAGTTCATCGAGTGTCTCCCTCATGACATAGCCAGTCAATGTAATTTGGGGAATACCATTTACATCCTCAATCATTACACGGCTGGTGTGATCCTAATGGGGAAAGAGAACAGGTCAGCAGGCACAGTTTGTACAAGGTAAGTGTCTGGTGCTTTATTAACACTTTTTGAAGTGTTTGCATGTGTGAAGATGGGAAATGTGGGACTGCATGCAAAGAATATACAAATATTGTGTAATCTAAATTTATAGTGTTTCAACCAAATATGAATATTTTAATGCTGTTAATATTTAGATGTGTAACAGCTCAACTTTGACAGATAGAAGGCCATTGTGTCTTTTGTAAACATCAGAAATGTACATTGAAATTTCGAGCTTAGTATTAAATATATTCACGTTTTCATGATTGTCCTTAAATATGGGATGAATATTGTAAATACATATTGACTGATATTTGTTGGGTTTCCTATGTTGACAGTACATTAATGCAGCAGAACACAGTGTGTATTTGGTTGATCCTGCACGGCACTCAAGAAAGTCTTTTGTTGCTGCCAAACATTTCTGGTAATTATGCTATTTTGGCTACTCAGAATATCTACTTTAGTGCATTTGAATGTAGTAGCAGCATTAGTAGTAGATAAACGGGTGTTTACAGAGATGTGTACAGTTCAGGTAACACATTTTCATTTAAGATTGATGAAGACAGATTAACATTACATTTTACAATAAAAATGGGTATGGGTGGTAAGCACTGCCGGTGCAATTAGGTTTTAAAATTGATGATATATATAAAAAAAAAAAGATTATCACGTAACCACAGTTTTAAATGTATTTCACTGCTCAAAAAACATTGACCAGGAGATATATATGATGCCAGGAATGTTTCATTGACCATCATTTACATGATTTGAGACAAAAGCCTCACCTGCACTCTTCGACTTTACATGCCTCTAGGCCGGCAACAGCCACTGGCTGGAGACATAATGTCTTCGGGTTGTCCGTCCATCTCTCCGCACGTATGTCCCATTCCCACAAATGTGATATCTCAAGAATGCCTTGAGGGAACTTCCTCAAATTTGGGAGGAATATTCACTCGTACTCAAGGATGATTTGACTAGAATTTGGTGGTTAAGGGTCAAAGGTCAGATAACGGTGACTTCAGAAATGTGTTGCCTTGTGAAGGTGATATCTCTCTGTTGGCTCAAACATCGGTGTCACGGATTAAATTACTTGATATTAGTAACCAAGGTCAAAGGTCAAGATCACAGTGGCCTCACAAAGTATGTTTATCCCCTTGTGAAGTGCCTTGAGGGAATTATTTTACATTTGGCACAAACATTGTACTTTAGCTTGGTTTTGATCTTGGTAGCCAAAGTCAAGGTAGCCTCAAAAAGTATGTTTTTTTTTTACATTATATCCGCTTGAGGAAATTGATTGATTTTTGTGCTTGAAGGTCAAAGATCAAGGTAACAGTGACTGCTGTCCGAATCAACTCCATATGATTTGAAGTACTTTTGGCAGATGGGTGAATAAATTACTTTTATTTGTAATCATAACCAGTAGAATAAAACACTAAGTATTGTTATGCATGTTAACAACAGCGGTTTAAAGGGATTGGCTGCCACGCAGGGAAATGTGACATATTTTCTCTCTGCACACATTTTGTGTGTAGACTAAATTGTTCCATGCTTGATTCATTTTGACAGGATTACCTGAATGGGCTGAATGGATAAAGACATTGGAGAGGAAACTATAGTTATGTCATTGAATTATTTAACTTCTATAAAGAAGGATTGTGCTGCTGTGAACAAAAGCAGGCCATTTGTCACAACATAGACAGTAACATGACACAGTTGAAATAGATTATTGTGAGTCAAACTTGCACATGTGTGTTGAGACTTTGACAAAACTTTGACAAAATTGACATTTCAGATTATTTTCTGAACAAGTCTTATTTAACTATAAGTTTATCATAAATTTGCAAATTTTCCTGTAGTGAGACGAATTAAGGAATACCTTATCCTGTCATAGCTAATTACTGCTCATGGTAGAAATACATATGAAACAGGTAATGGACAAAATCAGGTATCTAACCTTTAGGAGGCTGCAAATTTAGACTGATTGCATCACAGCCTCACAGTTTAACTTATTATAATTGAACACATTTATAATATTTGCTCTAGCAGATACAATTTTTGAATTGACTAAAACACCTCTGGATACTATGGTGGCTAAGACGTCACACACAAACACTTTAAGGGAAAACACAAATGCAAAAAACACAAGTAAAAATGCCACACATGGAAACACAATAACATTGAAAACACATCCACAATGGAAACAACTATAACAGAAGGGGAGCGACAAAGGATGCTGGCATGGGTTACACTTGTTTAACTGTTATTGTCGTAGTTGTATTGTTCAGTTGTGTTTCCGTTGTGTGGTTTTTGTATTTGTGTCTTAGCTTGTGCAGTTGTGTTATCCTTTAATGTGCTTGTGTGAGACGTCTCGTCCACAGTAGGAACACTTTTAATACCCATAATTACAAGAGTTTGAGTTGTCTGTGGTTTGAACTGAGCATTTTTTAAAGTGTACATTATATTAAGTTTCAAAAAGATATTCACTTTGTTCGATAGGCTCAGATCCTCTGCGATAGTAAGGGCAACTTTGTATTGTCTGACCAACTTCTGCTTTTGTTTCACAACATCATCATCACTATTTGACACTCTGTCTTCCTAAATTGAGAATCATGTAGCACTTTTGTCTTTAGGCAATTGCAATTTCTTTGGCAACAGTTCGTTTGAAGGAGAGCAACTCCTTAGAGAACCCTGGACCTTCTCCTCCACACTAATGAAAACACCCTGCAACAGACACTAGTTGAGCCTGGACTTGGCTTGACAAGCCCCTAATTCTCCACGACCTGACTCAAAGGACTCAACTAGAGACCGCCCATTAAAGTTGAAATACAAATTTAAAAGGTATTAAAATGAGTAAATAAAATGAGTAAGAAATATGTACTTCAGTTAATCAGTAATTGTTGTAGTTTAGGATGTGTTTTGTTGACATGTAGCAAAATCAACTGTAATCAGTCACTCCCAGTTCCCAAAAACGATCTGTACACCAGCAACAATGAAAATGAGGGAATGTATTAATTTAAGGTTGACTAATGCACAGATCATAAGGAGCTAAAGAGATACTGCACATTTTAAGGTATTTTGAGCAGTAAATTAAATTGAATGACTGTTCTTTTAGAATCACATTCATTTATCAAAAAAACTACATTATGGGTCAAATATAGCTCATAACTCCACAACAAAAGAAAGTTAACATCCTTTCATCGGCCTCAATCACTATTTGACAATTTGACTCATGTGCTGCAAATAGCAGCATTAGGCGTTCCAGCTTTCTGTGACTTTACTGGAGCTCTTTCTCTGGCTTCCCCTGGCTTTACCAGACATTTCATGCTGGCTATTGATGCTGGTGATGCTGGAGTTGGAGCTGTTCTCCTGCCAGAGGACTCATCAGGGGTTGGGCCTCCTATGTGCTAATTTCTAGATGAGATTGATTTCAGAGATCAGAGATGTTACTCCACCATTCTTTGTTGATGTATGCTCTCTGTGCTTTACACAAACCACAAGAGGCATGTTTATTTCAGAAGGATGACAAATCCAACCACCACATTACATGCACAATGTGGTGCAGTATAATTTTGACATTTGATGGATTTGTGTAAATAATTAAGTGCTTGAACAGTGCCCTTCTAAGGGCATGAGTGCATTAATTAAAAAAACTCACTAATTTCAATTTATGTTGCATTAATCTGTTCAGTCGTCATGCTGCAACTTTTCTCAGCATTCTGGTCACCCGTATCTCTGAAGTTGCTTATGGACATGCACTGAGCTCCAAAGATCCTGCGCAGTATCATGAGGAGGGAAACGAAGATAACTGAGTCAAGGCCTCCGCAGTTTCTGCAGACTTTCTCTGTCTGGCCCCCTAATGTAAAGTCCACAGAAAGTCCTGAGGAGCTGATGTGAACATACTGATGAAGATGTCATGGGAATTTGTGGAGATTAGAGCCGATGCTGGTGTAGATAAACAAAAACACATCTGAAAATGCATCGTTGAAAGCAAACTGTGGAGAAAGTCCAGACTCAGTTTCTCCGCGAATCATGTCAGAAAACAGCTTGAGTTCAGCAATGTAAGTCACAAAGAAGTATCTGACAACCTTGAATACATATTTGCTGATATGTCAAATGACAATATACATATATAGATCATAAAGCAAAAACAAACAAGCCGGAGGCAGATACATTTCAATCTATTAGTGGTTTTCTCCCCATGGGTTTGTCTGTCCAGGATTAGGCAAGCACCATAACACACACCCCGTAGGGAAACCACAGAGTGACTATTTTCCCACTGGGCGATACTGACCAGCAACACCAGTCATTTTGAGTAAAGATGTGTTGCCTCAATATCTGTAGGGACCTTACTTTGATTTTTTAATTGGCTGCAGACAGCCTCATATTTGTGTGTGTGTGAGCAGTATTTCTCCCTTACTACCTTGACTGTGGTGGCCTCCATGGGGCCATGTGCATGCAGCGACGGGCATGCAGCTCGCAGCAGGCAGACAGACCTTGGGATAACCCCTGCCCTCACTGTGTACCTGACATACAGGAGCATTGGGCTTGTCACTAGGAAATCAAAATATACAGCCTGCCGCCTAACCCCCCCACCCCCACCGCTACTCTATGGTGTGACCAAGCTGCTTTGAAGTCACCAATCTGTTTTTTGACTGCCTCTCGAAGCCATTTGAGTTTTATACTTTGTCCATCACAATTGTGGTTTCTTGAAATCGTTTCTAACCATATTTGTAGGAGCATGGAACTTGACCAAGAGCTTCCCACTACACATGCAACCTGCACATACAGCATTGGACGGTTCTAGTTATGTATTAAACAGTATCCATACACCGATGCTTAGCATGGTTTATCGCCTATTTTACTCTAAATAGGACCATAATTTACTATATAAACATCAGATAGCATTTAAGAAGACTCTAAACTAGAGAATGAGGCCATAAACTTTCCTGAAGTTGATAATTCAGGTTCATTTTCTCAAAGCCCACACAGTAGCATGGTCAGGTAGATCATGGGTTGCTCCTGCTGTTCTTAATATATTTTAATTTAAATGTGTAAAATATAAAACACTGCACATACAAATCCTTAGCAAGAGCATCAAAGTGTTGGCCCTCTGCTGAATTTAAAGCTATCTGCTTCTCCACATCTCCAAGACTCTCCAAAACATGCTTAGACTACGTTGTACCGAGGTCACCTGGCAAAAGACCTGAAGCCTGCAGAGAGTGGTGTTTTAAGCCCAGCCCAAAAGGAAGGCAGATTGAAGAGGGGGGGATTCGATTTAGAATGGGTTGAAACTCCTTTGTTTGATTAGTTATTATTTGTTTAAAGTTAATCATATTTGTTTATGTATAGGCATATTTTGATAGGTTGTTTATGTTTGTATGTTTATAGTTTATTCAGGAAGTTGTATGTTTGATTAGGTTTGCCCAGGGGTGTCATTTGTAAAGGGGGTTCTGTTAGTTATGTTGCAGCTGTAGTTGTGACGGTTGTGTGAAGTAGACCCAGGAGCAGAGATGTTTGACATAAAAATTATTTAACTAAACAAAAGCACAAGGAAGCTTACAAGAGAGGCTCTGGAGATCAGGACAGGGCAGGAACGGTAAAAAGGACAGTACGATGGAATATCCTTAACCAGACGGCACAAGAACCACAGCGAAACACTGGGAGAAAAACAGGAAGCAAGACAGACAATCCGACAGAGGACAAGGGTAAGGACAGAGGCTTAAATACACACAGGGAAGGCAGGAGTAATTGGTCACAGGTGCAACACATGATGAGTTAGAAAGACAATCACCCCAACAGGAAGTGAAGATAGAAGCAACCCACAAGGAATAGAGACTACAAAATAAAACAGGAAACAGAAAAAACCGAGGCTGAAATAAACAAACTAAACTGACAGAACATGACAGTTATTGTCTTACTGTTGAGTTGACCTCTTGAAGTTGGGGCCCGATTTTGTTATTTATTTCATCTCATCTCATCTCATCTCATCGTCATCTGCTTATCCGGGGTCGGGTCGCGGGGGGAGCAGCTCAAGCAGGGGGCCCCAGACTTCCCTTTCCCGGGCCACATTGACCAGCTCTGACGGGGGGATCCCGAGGCGTTCCCAGGCCAGTGTCGAGATATAATCTCTCCACCTAGTCCAGGGTCTTCCCCGAGGTCTCCTCCCCACTGGACGTGCCTAAAAAACCTCCCAAGGGAGGCGCCCAGTGGGCATCCTTACCAGATGCCCGAACCACCTCAGCTGACTCCTTTCTAAGTAAAGGAGCATCGGCTCTAATCCGAGCTCCTCACGGATGACTGAGCTTCTCACCCTATCCCTAAGGGAGACGCCAGCCACCCTTCTGAGAAAACTCATCTTGGCCGCTTGTACCCGCGATCTCGTCTTTTCGGTCATCACCCAGCCCTCATGACAGGTGAGGATAGGAACGAAGATCGACCGGTAGATCGAGAGCTTTGCCTTGCGGCTCAGCTCTCTTTTCGTTACAACGGTCCGGTAAAGCGAACGCAATACCGCCCCCGCTGCTCCGATTCTCCGGCCAATCTCACGCTCCATAGTACCCTCACTCGCGAACAAGACCCCGAGGTACTTGAACTCCTTCACTTGGGCTAAGGACTCATTTCCTACCAGGAGTAAGCAATCCATCGGTTTCCTGCTAAGAGTCATGGCCTCAGATTTAGCGGTGCTGATCCTCATCCCAGCCGCTTCACACTCGGCCGCCAGCCGATCCAGTGAGTGCTGAAGGTCACAAGCCGATGATCCAATGAGGACCACATCATCCGCAAAAAGCTTTGTTTATTTCAATTGTTTGTAAATTGTATGGACATTTAGTTATTTCTAATTAATTATTTATTTTCCAATTTCATTACGAAGAAAAATACTTATTACACCTTTTACATTCACCTTTCTGAT
Source organism: Platichthys flesus (assembly GCF_949316205.1). Taxonomy (NCBI): domain Eukaryota; kingdom Metazoa; phylum Chordata; class Actinopteri; order Pleuronectiformes; family Pleuronectidae; genus Platichthys; species Platichthys flesus. The sequence continues at coordinate 24,185,925 of NC_084952.1, forward strand.
TGGTCCCTATTAACAAGTATGAAAAGGGAAATATAGCTATTGCTTTGATATAGATTTTGGAAATTATGACATGAAAATACATTATAAACATATAATCTCATAAACTGAGAACTAGGTTTGGTGGATGTTAATCTTCTTTTATGTTTCCATCTGTCAATGCCTTAAAATAAGTGACAAAACACAAGTTAGCCCTGAAGCAATGAGAAAGGAATCAGGGCATATCTCTTTCCCAACACACGCTGGTCGACTGTATGTAACTACATCACATGCATGGTGTGCGTTTGTGTGTGGGTGAGTATGTGTGTGCGTTTGTGCGCTCACGAATGTGCTAGTAAATATGTGTGTGTTTGTGTGTTCAAGTGTGTGTGTGTATTCAGAGGCTCCGCTTGCTTCATCAGGATTCAGGGAAGGCTTCAAGGAGGAATATATTATCAAACTGTGATAGACTCTAAACCCCTATTCATACATAATGAATTATTCAGAGCTCTGTAAACTAAACTCAAAGTCAATGATAAATGGGATCCAGTCACCATAGCGCTCATCCACCCTTCATTAGGCGGGCATGAGTGCAGTGGAAACTAAAATAACAACAGAGAGAGGGAAGAGGGGTTTTAGCTTGGTGCTCGGAGCAGGGTGGAGCAAGCGAGGGAGTGAGGGCGGAGGTGGAGACGGAATATAGAGAGAGAGAGAGAATAGAGCTTAAGGACTGGAAGAATGACAAAGACAGACTTCTAGAAATCCCTTGAATAAGAATTCAGTGATAGGTGTGCATTTGAAAGCTCCTGTGAGGTGGCTTTCTAGGGGAGCAAGTAGGACTGCAGCCTGGAGTGTTTGGTAAATCACTCAGCTATGGTGGCCCTGAAGGGCAAATGGCGACGACAAATAGGGGATCACAACGGCAAATCACAAAACACAACAACAAAAAGCATAACAGGACAACTGAAAGAAAACAAAATAACAAAAAGAAAAACGAAAAGAAAAACAAGAAGACAGAAAGCAAAACCCAACAACAAAAAGACACAAGACAACAGATAGCAAAACAACACAACAAAAAGAAAAACAACACAACAGAAAGCAAAAAACAACGGCTAAAACAAAACACAACAACTAAAAGAAACAAGAAAACAGATAGCAGAGCAACAAAACAAAAAGCAAAAAAGACAACAACAATCAAAACAAGACAACAAAGAGCAAAACACAATAACAAAAAGCAAAACAGACATCAGAAAGCAAAAACAACGAGATAAACTTCTACATAAACTCTACTACTGTAAAAGGTAGCTGCTATGACAAAGATCATTGCTGATTGGATGGAAGCCCTGTCCGTCGAGGTGGGAAAACAAAATGTGACCATTCAAACGTTGAGTGAAATGACCAAGAAGTATTTCAGGTCCAACCAAAATCAATCAATCAATCAAATTTTATTTGTATAGCCCATATTCACAAATTACAATTCATCTTATAGGGCTTTAACAGAGTGTGACATCCTCTGTCCTTAACCCTCAGCAAGAGTAAGGAAAAACTACAAAAAACCCTTTTAACAGGGTAAAAATATGTAAAAACCTCAGAGAGAGCCACGTGGAAAGAAGTGCAATAGATGTCACGTGTAGGAAAACATCATCAAACATTATTTGTATTGTATATAGTTCTGATGATGAAATGTATATTTATTTTTTGTTCTAACTCCTGACTGGACAGATGTGACAGAGAAGAAATCAGGAGTTCAAACAATGATTTACATCAGTTCTGGAACGTGTCATGAGAATTAAACAGCTTTTCAGATTTTTCCATAAACGTGGGTGTGTCCAGGCCGAAGCAATGCTATGGTGTTTTTCTGGAAGCTGGTGAAAGGAGAACTCAGGCAGCAGCTTATGTCTTTTGGAGAAGGTTTTAATGTACACTTGATGCATCAAGGTGACCAGGAAGTGGAACAAAACGCTGACAGAGTAACATGAGAAATTGTCAAAAGTCTCAAGATGTCTCATACAACATCCCAGTATATATCCAGTCCTTTACGCAAAAGGGTTGAAGTTGGTGCCTCTCTGTCTGGTGCATCTGAGTTAGATATGAAAGTCCCTCAACGTAGACACTACAATGTACTGTTGGTTAGCCCTTTATCTATAACCTGACCTTTGGTACCCCTTACAGAGAGAATGGAGTATGTGTGACGTTAAATAGGCACTATTCTCCTGTACAGATATAATATATTATTACACATATATAATATATAGTGGCATATACAGTTATGTGTGACTGAGGATATTATAAAATGCCTGAACAAGTAGGAGGTTGTGTTGCTTTAAATGTTGATGTCACAAAGAATTTTGGGAATGCATTTTCTCTTTTCCTTTTTTGAAGGATGGGCAAATGTTTCCTTTGCTAAAGAGATAAGTAAAGACAATCCTCTATTTATCAGTTAGAAAATTCAATCAGCTCATTTTATGCTGGCTGCCAGGGCCAATGCTAGCAATTTGGGGGGCTAGTCGATTTTTTTTTTTTTTGGTATAACTCCTGGATTTTCTCGAATAAAAATCGGTTAATGTGCTCAACTTAATGGCAGGACTCAGTATGAGGCAGTGCATCTTCTGGTCTTGCAATAACATTGTCTCTGATGCTTCTCAATCACTCACCAATTCATCATTATGACGATTATGATGATCATCATAACAGTGGTGCCCCCTGCAGCACCTGTTGCCCTACATACACAGCGCGTGATGGGAGCAGCTGCCCTGGTGGCCGCTGTAATACTTTCGGCTGATTTCAACTCAGTTAGGAATGTTAGATGGAACGAATCCCATCTGCATTTCCCACCTGTTAAAAAGACGGACAGTGCTTCTGTACAATCAACAATGATCCTTCTCATAGCAGGTACCTACTTTTCAAGTTAATGTAATTGTGTATTGTGATTTGTTGTGATCCCTCATTTACCATTGTCATTTGCCCTTCAGGGCCACCTAACTCACAGAATGTGTTTACACCACAAAGTCAAATTAAACAGCCTCTCACTTGGGCTTTGTAACTTTCAGACCTCATGAAAGTCATTGGCTAAATGGTAATTAAGTCTGGCTGGTTGTTAAAACAGAGAGAAGAGATTCTGTCACAGAGATAAAGTTTAGAAGATTGAGCGTGAGTAAACGTAGTTAACACGTGTTCCAAGACAGTTTCAACAAACTCTCTTTACAGCATAAAACTGTTCTAAAGTCGCCATGGATATGTTTTTGTTTTAGTTCAGTAAGTCATCATCCTCCTACTTATTCCAAAAATGCCTGTCTGTTTGTTGAACATGTCTACATCCTCGGATAAACTACGGCATTGGTCTTCAACTGGGTCAAACCGGGGGGCTGGTTTAAAACTGCTGCGAGATCATTTGGATACTTTGATTATTATTATATGGACATAAAAAATGTTAAAAGTAAAAATAAATGATTCAAAGTTAAATATAAGCTACACACAATAATAAGGCTAATTCAATTTTATTTTATGAAAAACTTTGAATTTGAAATGTTCATTGCAAATAAACCAGGCAGGATAAACGTAAAAGTTTTCAGACTTCACTCTGCACCACACACTGTATAAAAAAATATCTGTACATAACTAACCGAGGACTCACGAATGACTAATGCAGATAATTCCTCTCCACAGGGCACGATAACAGCCCATTCCAGGAAGGTTTAGAATGGCCACTGCACCAGTTCATTAAATCTACAGTTCATTCCAACAATGACACATCACTGAAATAAAGAGAATCATCTGTTAATGCCGGCAGTCATGTCCAACAGTTGCATCATACACTCAGTCGTGTCAGTCATGTCACTTCACTGCCATGAGCCACGATAATAACTGTGTGTGAGAGGGGGGGACACTAGAGAGCAGCAGAGCATCAGTGTAGCACCAGCAGTCCCATGTCCTGCAGCATTTTCATCTCCAGAGTGGAAAGTGTTGCTGGAGTAGATTTAATATTTACCATGACCACACATTATACCTGTAAGCTTAACTGAGTGGTTGTCATTGCCTTACTTGTATCATATTATGAGTAGTCACTTAACAAAAGGGTTCCTTTACACAGGTAAAAGGATGTGAAGAATGACAATGGAAATAAAGGAATAGTAGTTATTTGAATGTCTGGAATGTGTTGGACTATGGAAAGAGAACGGCTACAGAAAATAATTTTGTGTATTAATCCTGAACTTTGGTTGTGCTTTCATCAGACCTCACATGCACAGGGCTGAGCGTCTATAGGCCACTCAGATCTACCCCTGCAACAAGATCACAATCACAGAGGCTGAAGCCAATGGATTGTCAATCACAACAACACAGATGCGAAAGCTGGCAAACTATGTCAGCACGTGTGAATTATTAGCTAGACGTGTAGTGTGAAAATCACCAGAAGGTTTCTGTGTCACTGCATCTCAGGATGAAGAGACAAGTAAGATATGGTAAACAAGATGTTTAGCCCCCCCCACCACACACACACACTTTGTTTACAGTTCTGAAACAATATCATAATGTGGACATGTTAATTATAGCAGGAATTTTTTTTTCCTGCTGCAGGTTCAAAAGACACTGTGACCCAGTTTTAATGATAATCATTTAAAAAAAAAGGATATTTTTAAATTTCCTTTCACAAACAATATGTGAAAAAATATATATTCACAGCCATTCACTTTCTGACAATTTCATTGGGTTGTTCACTTAATCTTAAAAGACTGGATCAATCTACACCCAAATAATGAGAGAGAGAAAATATTTAATATATCAAAGCTGAAATCTGTTACTTAACAGCTTTAGTGCAATAATTGTGATGCATGTTTGTCAGATGCATTTTACAAGGGGGTAATTTGAAGTTTTTACATAAAACCTCAGCAGATCGCTGTGCTACTGGACAAAAACAACCAAACCAACCCTTTTTTAGCTGTGTATTGAGCTCAACATGATTCACGTTTATATTGGTCCACGCTTTTGCCTCCAGGAAACAGTGCTGCTCAGCACAGTGTGATGTGATAAAAGCTCTTGCCTTCTCCAGCTGACTGGGCTTTTATATGTTTTAGCTTTAGCATATTGATTGACTTCCACTCGATACTGGCATATCATGTTAGCACACACTTTCCACTCTGGAGGCAACACCCAATACTGCCAGCACCCAGCAGAGCTTAGAGTTTTTAATGTTGACTTATCAAGAGATTTTTGTTTATTTTGTTTCTAAATTTTATATATACGATTTCTTTCTTATCTTGGAGGACGAACACTAAGATAAACTAAGAAAGTATGAAGCTATCTTAACTTAGTAACAAGGACAGGTCAATGTTGAAGAGACTCATTGAGACTGTCAGTTGCTAGCACAGCTAAAACTCAGGGGTGTAGTTAGAAAAAAAATTCTACCTGATGTCCAAAAACACAAATAGAGTGGGTGTAGTTGTTATGTTATGTTATACCCTCTGTCTGTCATATGAACATATGTCAAAAAAAACCTTGAGGGGGTTTCTTAAAATTTGGGACAAAGGATTAGTTTGACATATTGATGCACTGCTTAGAATTTGGTGGAAAAAGGTAAAGCTCACTTTGACCTTACCAAACACTTTATTGATTCTTGTCGTCCTGGGTCTGTACCCTTGGGGTGGAATGCACTTATTGTAAGTCGCTTTAGATAAAAGCGTCAGCTAAATGAAATGTAATGTCATGCAATGAAACTGTACTAGTTGGTGGAGGCAAACAACCAAAGGGAGATTATTCTAGTTTAAACGTTTTCTTTCAACCAAAACTCATATTGTCACCTCTCACCCTGTCTCTCTTTTATGCATCATTATCCTCCTCTACATCTGCTTCTTCGATTCCTTCTGTCCCTTATAATTCTGTTCATATTTTCACCATAATTGTTTGTGCCTTAGAGTCCTCAGTGCCTCTGATAATGTTTGATGATTATAACCTTAAATCTCCTGGTCCAATAATAAAATTACATTAAATTATCAGGCTTTGGACTAAATAAACATTCAGTCTTTCTCAGCACCACCTCACTTATAAATAATAAAAGTGATTAATTAACATTTTATATTTTATTTAAATCTTTAAAAATGTTTGCACAAGATTACTGTAAGCCCCACGGTTAAGTAATTGGGTGTTTGTACAGTGAAATAGTTAAATGAGCGCAGCTAATGAAAATGCAGTTTAAAGTCTACATCGCTCAATTCTTATGTTAAGCTAAATGTTTGTATGGAAAAAATGAAAACGACATCAAGATTATTGGCTGAGATACATATGGCTCTTGTTCAGCTGTTGTTTCAGGACCATAGAGAGAGCGATGCCGCACTGTGGCAGATTAATGGAGCTGAGACAGACAGACAGAATATGTCACCAGTCTCTCTGCCTAAAATAAGATAAGCTAAACTAAGCTAAGCTAAGCTAAGATACAACAAGTGAAATGATATACACACAATATATACAATGTCGACACTTGGAAAGATGGAAATTCAACAGATATTTGGAGTATTGCACAATATATCCACATACAGGCTGGAAACAAGACAAGGGCCAATGACAGAGTGAGAAAGACTCCCTTGCTTAAGGGATTTTGAACCTACCCTCTTGTTGGTCGTTAGCCAGCCAGCTAGCTAATTAAAGTTAGAAATGTGTGACTTGATGAAATTCCCAATATTTTGGTTCCCCCCAGTGCCCACAGTGAATCCAGATTTAAGGACTCTTACCTAAGCTATGATCTTAAAATGTATGCAAATGTTCATCCATCCACCCATTATCTATACTGCCTGTCCTTGGAGGGTCAAAGGGAGAAGCTAAAGCTAATCCCAACTGAAAGTAGGCCAATACGATGGCCACTTGCTTGTGTCTGAGGAGTAATTTCTCACAGCTGACTCGTGTCCAAACATCAGACCCCGTCCCGTTGTAACCCAATGTTAAACAAATCCAGGAGGCTGATTACACTTGAAGTGTAATCTTATGTTAATCTTGAATTTTATTTTCCTTTCCAGCTGAGTTCAGTAACACCGTTCAAACGATCCATTATCGATGATTGGCGTGCCTTAATTCCATACTGGTCACAATGTCACTTTATCTATTATCACTGACGTCAACAATCACTTTCCCATCATCAAACCCTAACCCACGTAAATGTCATTCACATTTTACGCACAGTCCACATAAATGTCACGTATATTTCACATATATTTAACGGTTAAAACTAGTTTGAGCCTACTCCTACAGACTCCTCACTCACCACTCTTCATGCGTGTCACTAACCACCCGCGCTGGCTCCACCACGCACCTACATGAAGAACCGCCTTACAGCCTCTTCAAACTGTTGCAAAAAAGACGCAAACAGCGCTCAAAACAGATTATACTTGAATATAGAAAACACAGTATACAAACTATAATTCAACTGTACAAAACTTAAACTACAAAACCTGGACAATATAAGAAAACATCAAAACAACATAAATATTTAACTATACACACACACTTGCTGCATAGTGGCTCTTACAGGCAGGATACATCAGCAATTCATCGCAATTCAACATAGTGACAAACAAGCATTCACACTCACAACTCGCACCTACGATTAAATGTAGAGCGTCCAATTAACTAGGCCCCAAACTGTTTGAGGACTGTGGGAGGAAGCCTGGGAAAACCAACACAGACAAGGAGAAAACATTCAAACTACACACAGAAAGACTTAAGCTCTACCTCTAATTGAACTAGGAACCTTCTTGATCTGAGGCAACAGTGCAAACAACCATACATACACATGCTATTTAAACTGAGTCCAACTTTGTTAAGCTGCTGTAAATAAAACACCCCTTTGCTGTTGTGTTGAATTTTTAATTAATAACTGATGAATAACTGCAGTGAACTTGTTACCACATGGGTACCATGGGTGTCAGCAAATCAACCTACCTATACAACAGTTATGGGCGAGGTAATTTGGAAAATAACCACTGGTGTTCAGAATTTATCAAAATTGCTGATTTTTTCTTTTCCAGATGGATTATGAAGAAGATTTTAAACATTTTATGTAACGGGCCAAATTGTGGAGTTGTGGAGTAACGGCAACCTGAACCGAGACTGTCACATTCCCCATTTGAGTGTGCGTGTTTGATACCAATGTATTAATTTAATTCACATAAAATCCTTTTGTGTTATTTTATTTTGTAAAAAAAATCTTCTTTGAGTATTCTTGTTTTTATGAAAATATTTTTAGGAGAGGCCTATTTTGTTTATTATATGGTTGTGTGACCTCTGTTTCAATCACTTGCTGTGTGAACACGTTGTTCTTTTCAGATTGTGGTATAACCTGCTGTGGAGAGTAGTGTATGCAGAAGCCGAAGCTTATACTGTACTTGCTCTACTGTTATTAGTGTTTCTCACAGAATAAATAATCCCCTTGTTTGGTGTTGTTTGTTTCATCCGTCGTTTTATAGACAACACACAATGCAGAGGCTATAGTATGGTGCGTCAGCTCGGACCAGCTAGATGTGCTGTAATCTGAGGCAGCTGGTCTGACTGCATGTTCCTTTTCCCACACAAAGAAGTTCTGTTTTGTGAAACGGAACTTCTTTGACAGAAAGAAACCTTCAGGTGAAAGCAACCTTTCATAATTTAATCCTCAGGCCAGTTTATGCTGGTCTGTCGTTTCTAAAACCTACGAGCTGCTGATGGACTCCAGCTTGTCATGACACATGTTTTCATTGGCGACCAGTGGTAGGCATGATAATGTTTGCTAAATGATGGGATGCCTTCAACAAATGGCACTCTTCATAGTTGTGCTTCTTTTGATGTGTTTAGGGGGCGTTTTCCCCATGAAATATAAATAATGATATTTCCCCCCAGCATCTGGAGAAGTGGTAACCTTTGACATGACTATTGTATGTTTGTGTACATTTACAAATTAAGAAATTGAGAAAATATAGACTGAAAAGGATAACATAAAAAAACGTATCTTAAAGGTTATAAAGACGATATTCACTGCCACTGGATGTCGCACTGGCACCAGCGTGAGACCCAACTGTATATGATGTGACATAAAAGGCAAATGGAGAGGTAAGACATATTTGAACTAGCTGATGTGTGAAAGAAAATCTTCCTCAAATAGCCACTGTAGCATTCTATTTATTATCGGGACTCTACGCCTGAATCAAAGCATCATATGACAGTGAGCATGAAAGCTGGAACAATTTATGGGCACTGTCTCTGCTCTTAACAGCGCACTTAACACTCATCCGCACATAAAGAAGTCGGGATCGGACGTGCTTGTCCTGCATTTTAATCCATCTTCCTGTTCCACAGCCCTCCTCAGCTTGGTACGGCCGTGCACAAACAGAACTTCAAGTCGAGAAGCACATACCATACAGATGCAACGTAACAGCTATAGTAGCCACATCAAGCAGCTGTCCAGGGTCACTGCATAAAACCATCTTTCCACGCTGCAGGTCTCCGCCATTGTGTATATTTCAATAAGCTTCTGCCTTTGAAATCCACATGAAACATTGTCTGCATGTTTTAATATTCTGCATACTCTGTGTGTCACTTGGACTCTCAACGAACATTGGGAGGCTCTTTGCAGAGAGATGGGAAGCTCGGTTCTTTGAATCTCGTTTAGTAAAATTAACGAATCTTTTTTCGAGTCATTCGTTCATTTCAACGGGGGGGGGGGGGGGGGATTCCTGCATGAAAATATTGTATCATGATGATTTGAAATGTTCATTTATTATCACACTAGCATTCAATTATCACGGCAAACAATTACGCTGCACCAAACTGTAAGTAAAGTACAAAAAAGTTGAAATAACGAAACCTGTAATTATTACTTGTGAACGAATATCATTCACGTCTTACTAAACCTAGTAACGCGAAAGTGAACGAGGTAAACAAATCCTGTTTCCTCTTTGAGCCTATGCAGGTCACGTGAAAAATTCTCATAAGACTCGTACCCGGCAGATGAAAGAATCTTTCACCTCCCGACCGTGTGTTCAAATCAATGATTCGTTCATCTGCCGGATACAAGTCTTTGGATCCTTTTTCACGTGACCTGCATCAGCCTAGGCAACAGTCCCGATGCACGGCCACGAGAAAATGAACAAATCTCTCTTTGAGAGGACTCGTTACTCCCGAATCCTTGTAAGGATTCGTTCAAAATGAACGAATCGTTCACGAACGACACATCACTATTGCAGACCTGTGTGTGTGTGTGTATGACTCGTTACACACATGCTACAACCAGAGACCAGTAGGTCCGTCCATTAACATGCTTCTTATTGGCTTGGTTCCCTAATGACTGTTGCTTGATGGCTTTTATTTTCTCATTTTCACTCCCAGAAATGGCTTTACAACACGGCCAAGGTCAACATGGCGGGCTGATGATAAATGGAACTCATTGTGCCTCACTCCCTTCGCTCCATCGACAGTGGAAGCTCAGACTGTGTGTGTGTGTGTGGGTGGGAATGCCTCATAGGCATGCTTGATTAAACCCATCCATATAGAACACAGCAAACCTGAAATTTCCATTCAAATTGTTTTAATGCTAATACGAAGCTGAGTAGGAATAGTTCAGTGTCGGCTGAATACCCGCTTTTTAAAAGTGGAGCAATATATGGCAGCAAATCCAGACAATGATACTTGAAACTAGGTCAGATGGATTCTGATCCAAAATCAGTTCAAGTTTAAAAAAGGATGTGTTGAAGGAAAATTAATGGCATTTGATTTGTGTCCATCCTAGCATGCTGTGAGACAATGGCCAGCCTTGGAATTGTAGTATCCCCTATGATACTGTGTCGGTCTTGAACAAATAGTGTTGACGACCCAAAAAAACCCTGGCAGATAGAGTAATTTTAATATGATTGTTTTCAAATGTTTTAAGGGTAATGGTAATGATACTTGCACCAGTACATACCTCCTACAGTTGGGTGCTTTGATGAATTGGTCCTCCAGCGATATCATCAATGAGATGTGTGCAGGCATGGAAAATAATTTACCAAATATGATTAAAACTTTGTTTTTTTTGCCTATAAACTAAATAAATCGAATGAGTGCTGCGACGTTCAGTGACTCAAGAAGAAAACCACCCTGTTTGCTCGTAGTGAGGAATGAGCTTTTAGCTCCACTGATCTGTTCCCAGTTCTGGATTTTATGAATTCTGTAGATGGATTTACACTGAATAAACATCAGTTTTCAGGTAAGACAGCTCCCACTGTTTCTGTGTGTTTAAGGCTGATGGAGGAATATTGTCAAATCTCTGTTGTTTGACATGCATGTGGAGTTTTGCTCACAGGAGAGAGAGCATCAGACGGATGTGTTGGGATGGAAAATGTGTCACATTGTAGTGCTTGTTATTTTACTGGGGAAATAAATGTAACATGTGATCACAGTTGATGAGTTTGTCAACATAACGGATTAAATCTATTGTGACGCTCTGCGTGTTCACACTGTGTAATCATCTCTAATGTTTTGTTATGCTTTAAACACATGACATGTCTTCATTGCTGTTTGCTGCATTTCCGGAGAACTACTTTAATAGATTCCCTCATCCGGGGGAACATGGGAAGCGTCAGGTAGATTTTCATCTGCTATCATGGTTGAAGAACAGCTACCATGATCCCACACTTCCTCCCGACACCAACTTGGTCTTTCGTTATTGCTTTGATAGAGGGACCACGTTTGGTGGGGGCGGGGCTGCGTGTGTTAACAGGCAGACCAAGTTGAACACTTCTTCTTTTTCATCCCTGAAAGACCCAGAGCAATACAGTGCTGCAAAGATTTATAGAGCTGAATAACAGAGCATTTATTAAATGTCGAACTTGTCTGATTGTGTCGGAGGCTTAACAGAACGTGAACCGATCTGATTAGTGCACTGGCAGCTGGTAGATTTGAAACAGTTATCAGGACTTTCATACATGCTAATGTTAGAGATCAAATCATAATGTGGAGGCAGATTTTCAGCCGGCAAACAGCCAAGATAAGGTTGTGGTTTTTAAGTCAATCTCAGTGCTGTTTCGGGGGCACACATAGGTCATGTCTCTCCACCTCTGGATCTAACCTCATGTAGCATCATCACTGTTTCTAGCTGCTGTTTTCTCACTGGGATACGCATCATGTCAGCAGCCAGAGTTGTAGGTCTGTGTGTGGATGTAAAAAATAAAGAAGGCAATGCAAGGATGTGTGTTGCATATGAATAGTAAAAACTATAATTTCACAGGTTTCCTGCAGCATTTTTATTTCTACTGATTGAAGATGTGCATTTACAAGTTGTGATTAAATTATTAAATCTGATCCTGAGCCCGACCCACTATGACTTTATGACACGGCTCACTGCAGGACACAGGTCAGCCTAGAGAGGCGGTGGTCTTGTGGCAGAAACTTGGACTATGGCCAGAGAAGGTCTCTGGTTCGTCTCTGGTTCGACTCCAAGGAGAGACAACAAAAGACGAACCTGGATTGATCTGTCCAAAAATCCAAGAGTCTCCCTACCCTGTCTAGTGCCCCTGAGCAAGGCATCTTACTCCCCCAACATCTGCTCCCCTAGCGCCGTACATGGTCGCTCACTGCTCTGTGTGTCCAGCACCAGATGGGTCAAAAGCAGATATAAAATGTCCCTACCTGCATGACTGTGCCTTTGCATGTCTGTGAATGTGTTTGGGACTAATAAATGCATCTAAATCTTAATCTTAGAGTTGACCACTGGGATGCTCAGGTATGGTGCCATTTCCACAGTTAGAGAACCATGTCCTCCTCAACCAGGGAGCAATCCTGGTAAAGACCTGGACCAGCATGCTGATGCATAAAACGGAAGAGCAGTCAGAGAGACCATATGCTACCATCATTTCAGCCCCCAGTGACAATAACGACAATATGTCTTTTTATGAAGTCTTTTTTATTTCCTCCACCTGTCGAGACTTTACCAGCAGTTGTATTTGTTTTTGCATCAGCAGATTTTTGTGGTCCATTTCTAAATTACATTTTTCAATTTCTGTTCCAAGAACACCTTGTACAGGTGCCACAGGAACACAACACATTTCATAGTGCCAGGTCTACTTAGTTTCACTCTAGGTCACGGCCAAGTGCTGAACATCATCTTACTGTGGTGAGTTATTCTTTGGAGGTGGAGGAAGCCTCTTCCTCATTGTAATTTCCAGCACTGCTCTGTTAGATGGAAAAAATTATTTGCAAGTTTTTATAATATATGTATAACTATCCTCCACCTTAGTAGGCCTCTCTGTGGCAGCTGACAAGGTGTGTTCATCATCCTGTAGTGAAATATATGTTTGCATTTCAAGTATTTTTGCATTCTCATCCTTATTACACTGTTGTGAGCTACAATACACATCACCTCCAGAACACAAGCTGGTAGGGCAGGACAAATTCACAGAGAAACCTTTCAGTTAAATTATTTGTCCGCATCGATTTCAAAGGTTTTGCATTGAAATTATCTTTTATATAGGGTGTAAGTATAAACACTCTGCTTCCTTCACATCAACTGTAAAAAAGACTGGCCTAAATCAGTGTGCCACTACGTTCAAAAGGACACTCTCATAGTTTTCACAGACATCCCTGTGTAAACATCAGAGCACACTTAGAAGTCACTAATGCTTTTCTTCAGTCCAGTGTTTAACCATGCTCTGGTAACTGTTAGAGATGGGCTAATAGATGGGCAGTAAAAGTCCACTGTTAGAGTGGGATGCTCCAAATGGAGTAATGGGCAGAGACATAAAAGAGCCATTAAAGTCAATAGTAGGGTTGTTGCTGAGGTAAGATACTGTTTAAATATTATAAAAGACTTATATACCTGGCAGTGATTTAAATCTCCTGAAATGAATTACAGAGAGTCAGAATGTGAGAAAGTTGTTGGTCAGGAGGTGGAGAAACTCCCTCTGCAGGTCAAACTGGTGAAGTGAGATGGATTTCAGCTCAAGGTCAGGTTTATATTTCAGTACCTCTCATCAAGCTAACTCTGCCTCCAGTGGTTGAGTTGGTTACGAGATTGTTTTATGTGCATTCTCTGAAGACACGCTAACAGCTGACATAAACCTCAAGTTCACACATGTCACAAATGCATTGCACTCAAGATTTGTCGGGAGTGGGAGGGCTGGGCGTCTGCCCTCTTCTCCAGTTTGGACAATTTTGCCTTTCGCTGAGCATTCAAGTTGCTACTACTACGACATAGCGATGGAGGACTGTTCAATTGATTGTCACTGGCTGCAAGTGGTCAAAGAAAAGGAGAACCTGTCAGCTGCAAGTTAGATTGTTTAAGTGCATCATTGATCAATTTTGGGCAGCTGATTGTGGATTAACAATGGATTTCATTTCTCTTTTTTTTGGGTTTCCTCACCTTATTATTTAAAAATGGTGCCAGTTCTGCTGTGATCCCCAGAACTTTCCACCAGAGACAAGCTCCAGCAGATTTATTATTTTTGTTGTCATCAATCGAAACAACATGTGGTATTGTCTCCTATTTTAATATTTATGCTTTCACAAAACTCATAATAGCAAATACCCTGTATGTGCAAACCTACTTGGCAATAAACCCAGATTCAGATTCTTAAGGACAGAAGATGTCAAACCATGTTTAGCCCTATGAGGCAAATTGTGACGCGTGAAAATGGGCCATACAAACAATATTTAAATGATTGATTGACAATGATTAAAAACACATCCACAAAATAAGACTCAAGGGTGGGAATTGAGAAAACAAAACATTCACCAGACAAATGGGGTTTTAATGTAGTCACCATTATTTTCTCTCAGACTCTGAATCTGCTCAGAGGATGTGTCAAATACTTCCTGTCTGGAATACATCTGCAGGGACCAATACCCCTAGAGGGAAGAAAGAAGAAGTGATTGTTGTATTTTGGATGAGTGACCCTTTAAGTATGTTCTTTATTTGATCTGCCACATTGTCTTCACACACAAAAACAATGGTAAAAACGTTTTAAAAGAAAAAGGAAATACTCCAATGTCCATTACTGAAGTAATGTGTCAGGGAGGGACAGTGTGTGAGTGTGTGTGTGTGTGTGTGTGTGTGTGTGTGTGTGTGTGTGTGGATGTTTCCCTAATGTGTTTTTTTCCCAACGTGACAGTGTGACCCTGATGAATACATAGAAGGACAGAGTTATAGCAGGGAGGGAGGGTGGAGGTGTGAAAGTGGTTGCTTTTCACCTCTGTGTCCATCCATCCATTGCTCCCTCCTCTCTCCTGGGGGAAGCCACACTCCATTGGCTTAAATATGCCACTTTCTCTCATTTCTATTCCCCCTCTCTCTGACCTTTCCCAGATAGCTCTCTCTCATTTTCCTTCCCCATCTCGCTGACCTCTCCCAGACAACCCAGACAATTATTTCCACTTTACACCCATAAAGAGCAGCGGGGTACAGCCGCGGTCACACAAGGGCACAGAGGACATATGGTGCACAGCCTCCAGTGTGTGTGTGTCTGTGTGTCTGTGTGTGTGTGTGTGTGTGCTGCTTACACTGAATAAAAGAATGTGTTATATCATCTGCTCAAGGGACTGCAGCTGTTTCAGGGTGAAGATCTGAATCATCTGTGTATTGACTTGTTCAGACAAATTACAGTTGATCTCTAAACATGAGAGAAAAGTAAATAAAAAATAGCAGCTACAGTAGTAATAAACTGTTTGACACGGCTCGACTCTAAGAAAGAGACTATCGCAACTTTAATTTTCTTCATCTGCTCATTTATGAATGACTTATCTTTATGGATGCCTTTGATTCTGCTCCCTCCATGGTGAAACAACTCCCCTCTGATGTGAAGAAAAACTCCACTGTGGATACAGTAGCTTCACAAAAAATTCTGACAGCACTTAACTGTGCCGTTACGTTCAATTTTAAAAAGATAAAAATCCCAAAATCCTCAAACTCATAATGACAAAGCAATGAAAAACTACGATCCCTCTTATGTTAGTCTTCCAAACTGTGGTCTGGTGAGTTTGCTTTGACTGGACTCCACCTGACATAATTCAAGATACTTTAGAAAGCCAAAGTCGTGGGACAAGATTTTTGGGGCGGAAGCATTCTGGTTTACATTTCCAGTTTCATCACATTTGAGCAAGCTTCGGTTTTACTCTACACATTGAAATGCATCGGCTAACAGCTTATTCAGTTATCTCTGTTCATATTCAGATAGTTGCCCCAATGGACCTACAACAACTACAACCCCCCCCCCCCATACTATCACTGTATTTTATGTGGCCAAACATGCAACTTGTGTGCTAAATTAGCTTGTGCTACTGACAGAGTGCACTTAACAGTGTACAGCCAAAGGTAGATGACGTCTTGGTGGACATCCACTGTCTAACAACAGAAGCCCCAAAATATGAATCAATCAATCAATCAATCAAATTTTATTTGTATAGCCCATATTCACAAATTACAATTCATCTCATAGGGCTTTAACAAGGTGTGACATCCTCTGTCCTTAACCCTCAGCAAGAGTAAGGAAAAACTACAAAAAACCCTTTTAACAGGGTAAAAATATGTAGAAACCTCAGAGAGAGCCACATGTGAGGGATCCCTCTCCCAGGACGGACAGAAGTGCAATAGATGCCACGTGCAGGAGAACATCATCAATAATCAAAGTCTCTAGCAGCATTGATGAAGCACAGTCCATGCTCAGCAACCATCTTATCTTTTTCCCCCCAGCTGCAAATTCAGAGAATAGTCAATGCTTGTTTATTCCACCAGAAATCCACAGCAGACCCCTGTGATAACATTTTGTGGTTAGGTAAAGATTGGGGTAACAGTATAAAACATTTATTTAGTCTCAGTAATTGTGAAATTAGAGAGGTTTGGAACCCTCCACAGTTGGTCACTAGCAAAACTGCGTTACCAAAAAGGGAAGGGCCTAAGGTGATGAAGACCCTGGAGGTTCTCTTGTTTAGAGATGAGAGAAGCTGCTGAAAGAACTGTTTACCAGTACTAGAAAAATAAAGTTTAGTTCTGGGTACTTTGAAAATAATATTTTTTCCACTTCATCATTATGGATTAACAAGAAGAAATTGGTGGCCAGAAATGGCGACTTTATGCATTTAAATCCATACCACAACAAAATTTGCGTCTGAATACTTTAGAAGCCGTTACAATACACAGTTTGTCTCACTAAGATGAGTCATTCAGGCCATCCAAAAAGCAACAGCTAAAATCATAAAGATTTGGTTAAAAGGAAATAATTAAGGCAAAGTAAAAGTGGTTACAAGAAGGGGTGCTTGATATGTAAGCCAATCACTCAAGCCAATTAGGTACATGTAAAAAAGACAAACAAACCCACTATAATGAGTCTATAGGAGATTAACTTGACCAACCATTTTTAATAAAAGCCAAAAAACACAAGCGTAGTTTGTAATTTCATATAAAATTAAAATAAATTCTCAAATCCACCCTTTCTACTAGTGGAGATTAACAAATCCTAAGAGGGTAAGGGAACATTCAATATCCTGCTCGCTGAGGAGGTGAGAGGGAGAACAGCCTGAGGCCGAATTCAGCTCCGCCATAGATAGTTGCTTCTTCTTAACAGCTTCTTTTAAACGTTTCTTGACTGTGATTGCTGAGCTATCGACACTGACTGGGCCGGCAACACACTTCAGCCTTTCAGACAGTAGCTTCTTGAGCCACCCCAGCCTGCACAGAGAGAAACACAGGAGAACGAGAGAGCAGTGTTTTCTGCATGTGGCTTAAGTAGACCAGAGTGAAGACACACTCAGAAACACCTGCATTCACTCAACACCTAAAGCACAGCCATTGGCTCACAGCAAAAAGTCCCCCACCCCCCCCCCCCCCCGCAAACACAAACCAAAGCCAATCTCGATCACTGCACCCAGTATGAAGGTGAGTGAGCGTGAAGATACACCAATACATCCAAATGAACAATCCAATGGTAAAAATTAAATAGAAGTCCAATATAGCTTGAAATAAAAGCTCATGCCAATGCCACATCACACGTGTGTAATGCAAGAGTCTACTCAGTTCCCACTTCTCAAGGTCAATAGTGTATGCAAAATGCCTGGAAGTGCTTATCAGATTTACTGCATTTATTCGCTGAGCATAAATGCAGTAACCCTAACCCTAACCCTTACTGCATAATTTTCTGTTCTGCATTATTAATTTTAATCCAAATCAGCAACAATTTTCCTCTTTTAGGGACGGGTTCAAATTTAATCCAAGCTTTACTTTTTGATTTGACGCACAGTCCCCACTGAGGATCGCTACCTTAATGTGTTTGGGGGATTCATGCATTCTGGTGATCCTGACACCTGTGTTGTCAGGAGCAATACCCCCTGGGAGGGGAGATGTCAGCTGATCACCATCTGGTGGTAAATTGGATCAGATGGCAGGGACGACTGCTGGAAAGACCAGGTAAACACAAAAGAGTATTGAGCGTGAACTGAGAGCGTCTAGGTAAGGGACTTAAAGTCCCATCTGTGGATGCAGCAGCAACCGTAAAACCTGCAGTTCAACTTTTGCAGTAAATGTGGCTGGCAAGGTAAACAAGCTGGCCTTCTGGTTGGCTAGGGAGTCTTGAGATGCAAGAGAACAATGGCTACCCAAGTCCTTGTATAAACGGAATGACAGTTTTTTCCATGATCTTTGTAAGTTGTAAAACGTGTTTCCAGACTGTGGCCTCCATCAGCGCTCTCCCTTATCAGTCATGATGTTGTGTCCACTTTGGGTACAACAAACGTATTACTCTGCTCTTTGCAGACAACATGGTTCTTTTAGCTTGCTCATATTGGGTGGTTTGCAGCTCAGTCCGAACAGCTTTGATAAGCCTCACAACTATTTGGAAACCTCGTTCACAGGTGAGGATGAAATGGATCCTGAGAGTGACAGGTGGATCGGTGCTGTGTCAGCAGTAATATTGGTTTTATTGGATGTGGGCTGCTGTGTAATGAAGCAAAGCTTTTGATTTATCAATTGATCCAGGTTCCAACCTGCACCTATGATCGTTGAGCTTTGGGTTCTGTCCATACCTCATTTACACCAAAAAATGATATCTTCTTTTCCCATTTACAGGAGAGCTATATGCCTTTTCTGTTGCCTTTCCTCTGGAAAGTATCTCACCTCGCAGTCTTGCCAGTGTTTCATTGTGCACAATTTGAAGAAAAAAAATGCTGTGTCATGTCGTTGCCAAATGCATGGCTGGGTTGTGAAGCATTCATGCCCAAAGTTGTTGCAATGGCGTCCATTAAGTACTTGGATGTGTTTCATTTATTTTACACTACATCTTAATAAAGTTTCACTACATTGAAAAAAAGGTGATGTTTAAAATTATATTAAAATAAATTATTAGTATTAGTATTCAAAGAGGCTTTTAATCTAACCTAGTGATGTTTTAAATTGATATTTATTTAAAAAGTTATTGGACCAGTGGTGTTACTCTAAACATGAGGACTTTGAACTAATAATTGAATCTGATTACATTAATTCTTGTATTTTAGTGTGCGGTTAAATGTATGTTAAAAGAGAATGATTTGCATTTCACCCATAATAGATAACCTGTCAAGGTGGCACATGGTGCGTTTTTTCAGGACGCCTGCAGCACAGAAGATTATAGATGGGGAGTGGGCTGTGGAAGTACGATTGGAGAGACTGTGTGGCAGAGAGAAAAGAACTGACCAAAGACAGATGTCCTCCATAACAGTTATGCAGTGTGGGACATAATGGTCTGGAATCAGTTCATTTAAAAGAGGATGTAGAAGTGCTAATGTGTCTCTAAATGATCATTCTGACACAAATGTCATTTCCCCGACAGCCAGTATATGGAGATCGTTTGGAAAGATGTAAAATCTCGACATTAGATCACAGCACATATGTAATGTTAATGAGCAGAGCTGCCGGAGGGGAGGCAGTGAGAAGTGAGAGCCACGAGCAGGTAAGTGTGCACGTCCGACCATAAATCGGCATAAGCTAATATCACGAGCACATCCAACTCATGAACTGCTCTCTGCTGAAATTGGAATGGAAGTATTTCAATTTATAACTTGAACCTGTTGTCAGAGAGAGATTCAGTTTGAATGGTGCTCTGTACTCAGAGGCTGTCTACTGAGCAGCAACGCTGAATATATCCTCCTCACTCTTCACACACATTCTCAGCATGGACCGATTTTCAGGACTTAACATTGTGTGAACTCTGTGTACAATTGACAGGGAGGCACAATACGCTGTGTCCAAATCAAATTACCCACGATTTCAGAGTAAATTTGTTACTCTGAATTATTATTTATCAACTTTTGGAAACTGTAATTAAAAGTGAAACTACTAATTGAACAATTGAAGGTTTTTATATATACACATTACATGTACGATGCATTTTCCATATCATTATATATATTTATGAACAGAAAAAGAATCATATCAACATCAAATAGGTATAAAGTGTTTGTAATCCCAATTAAACTCAAAGTTCATCTTGCATAATACAAAATAATTCATGGTTTAATTGATTTTTCAAACTTACACATGTAGCATGAATATCCGTATTCATGTGAAGTCCCCAGGATGAATTTGATGCCAATATTATCATTTACATTTTTTTTGTTCTCTAGCACAGCTTCTTGCTGCTGCTTAAATTTTCCACATTAAACATTCATTTTATCGATTGCTCATGTAAGCAAGTGTAAATTCCAGAATTATCATGAGAGTTAAAGGGATAGTTCACCCCAACATTTTAATTCACTCATAATCTAGTCACCACTATGCAGATGGATGGGTGGTGAAGGGGTTGAGTCCATAAACAAGCTTAAGGGGTATCAGGGTTAAACAGCGTTACAGCCAAACTTGTGGCTACGTCTGCTAGCATCACCACTTTCAGAAGTGGACTTTAAACCTCAAACTTGGTGTGAGTGACACTGTTTCGAGTCAAACTTGAATGTCGGGGCATGAGGACGCTTCAATGACATCACCAGAGCAGTATGGAGATATGATTTTTTCTCTTTCTAATGTTATATTACGCTTGAAGAAGATTTCAATTTGGCTGAAAAACTGTTTAACTATGAGACTCCAAAAGTATTTTGTGGAATTTAACACTTCAAACACAGAAAATGGGTGAATTTAAATTTTTCTGTGAACTATCACTTTAAAAACGCTGCTTGCCTTTTCCCTCTGTATGATTCCATACTGATTGTTGTTTGTACTCCTGGGTTATTGGATTGTGCCTCGCTCTCTCTTTGCATCCTGCTATTTGTAAGAGCATTTTGCAGCCTTGATGTCCTGGTGGGCTCATTCTCCTTTTCTCCCACGGCTGAAAGCAGAACACACAAAACAAGCACTGACTCCCACAGAGTCAAATAAGAGCAGTACTTTTATCTCTGCTTTTCACATCTGTCTCTCTCTCTGTCTCTCTCTCTCTCTCTCTCTCTCTCTCTCTCTCTGTCTTTTTGGTCTGCTTGTATTGTCCCCGTGTGCTCTGTATTGTAGGAAATGAGAGCGAGACGCCTGACGTGTCAAGAAATTATTTCAAGATGTGAGACAAGGCTGAAGAGGAAGAGGGGAAATGAGTGAAGGACGGAGTGGTGGGATAAGAGGAGGAGGAAAGGATTGACTGAAGAGGAGGACGCAGGCTGTGGGGTTGATGGAGCAGGGAGAGCAGGCGGTGGATGTCGCTGTCCAGATGGCCTCAGAGGCAGGCAGCATATGCCACACGCCAACTGGCCCACGCCTGCATCTGCTAGAGCCTGCAGAGGCTCGACGCGATGCTGCCAGGGTCAGTGGTGGCACACAGACCTGGACATGGCCAATCATGTCCGCTGATGAGGGGGAGGGGTGGAGGCCCGGCAGCGTGATTGAACTCCGAGCACAGTCAGGTTGTTTAAAGCTCCTCTGGTGGCAGATTAGAAGGATTTCAATTGACCTGATCTGGTCAGACATCAGCACATTTAGAGAGAGGGACTGAAGAAAGAAGTCACAGTGGTGAGAAAATTGCACACACACAAACACACACATGGTAGTGTCCATAAGACTTTATAGGACATTACACTGATGTACATTGATTACCTGCAGGTTTACCCTAACCTTAATCTCAGATTAACTTTAACCTAACCTTAATCAAACCATAATCTAACCTTAAAACATTCACCTTAAAATCAAATGATTCAAGTTATAGGGACAAATCTCTTCGACTATCCATTCATACTTTATTTTCTTGGTCATTTTCTTATGTTTGACATATATCATTCACTATCTATAATGACTGATACGTTGGTATGGATGGTCACTTACTTTTAAGTGACCAGAGTTTAAAAGGAAATCTCAAAAGCACATAGGTACATTTGCCTGCCTCATTATGTTTTTATGTCTTTTCATCTCTTCATCAGCACGGTTGTGCGTATGCCTTAATACACAACCCACAGGTAAGCCCACATATAAGTGACTGAATATTTAAGATAATTAGATTGATTCACAGGAAGTTAACACGTTTCTAAACGCTCTGCATGGAGATGGCAGCATCGGGTTCATATCCATTTGGAGCCCATCATGTTTCATTTCAGCTCCAGTTTTGTTTCATATAAGATAGACCAGTGTTTCCAAGTAAACTATGGACTACATCTATGCAATAATACAAGTGCCTCAAAGGCTCCAAAAACTATTACTCTGAGATCATAACGTCTATAGACAAATTGAAATACAACTCACTTGTAATCTAGAGTTACTATTTCAGGTGTAGCAGGTTAGTATTATAAATTACACAAGGGAGCGCTGTTAGCTTTTCCTTGTGGAAAACATAACTTTGCCGAAGGAGGAATAGACTGAGATAGAAATAGTGTCAGAATTATTCTGCACTGCTCCAAAAAATGAAGGTAACACTTAAATCACATATCACATCTTGATGAATGAATTATTCAAGTTAAAAATCTGATTTACAATTTCTATAATTTGTTGACGACAAAATGAAGCAACAATAGTAACTGGAAACCAAAATCATCAACCCATTGAGGGCTGGATTCAAAACCACAGGGAAAATCAAAGAAAAAATTGAAATCACAGGCTGATCTTACTTGCATACATTTCATCTCATCACGTTACTCAGTAGTGTGTACAGCCTCCATGTGCCTGTGTGCACTCTTGACGTCTGGGCAATGTCTGGGCATGCTCCTGATGAGTTGGCGGATGGTGTCCTGGGGATCTCCTCCTAGACCTGGATCAGACCATCAGCGAGCTCCTGGACAGGTCCCATAAGTGCTTAGCTGTATTTAGGACATGAGAACATGGGGGCCAGTCAATACCATCAATACCTTCCTCATCTAAGGAACTGCCTACACACCAGAGGTGTGGACTCGAGTCACATGACTTGGACTCGAGTCAGACTCGAGTCATGAATTTGATGACTTTAGACTCGACTTGACAAAATGTAAAGAGACTTGCAACTCGACTTGGACTTCAAAATCAATGACTCGTGACTTCACTTGGACTTGAGCCGTTTGACTCGATAAGACTTGCTCCTTTCCCCAAAACACAAAGATTAAAAGGTATGTTATTAAGGAGCGCTCTGTATCTGTCATCGTGTTTGTGTGCGTCTGTTTGCAGCGCCGCCGCTCCCAAAACGAGCACTACGCGCTGTGCGTCGGGCACCAAGTCCTGAGGGGGCACCAAAAAAAAGCAACTGAAAAATTAGCATAGTTAATATAATTATGTAGCCGAGCGTTTGGTTGTATCATAAGTCCGGCTTCAGCCGACAAAGGACACGAGAGCAGGTCATGCGCTCGGGACAGCACACCCGTTTATTCTCCGTTCATTTTACAACTTCACTCATCACAGCACCCACTTCCTTTAAAAACCCCTTCCAAAATAAGAGTCACTACCAACAACCCACTTAAAACCGGAAATACAAATCAACCCTCAACAATAACGTCATTAAATAAATTAGCTTACAATTATAATGCCGATATTATTTCAGTATAGAAATATTAGGTACCTTTTAGCCATGTATATCACAAAAAAGGCAGAACAAGAGATATATTAAATTGCTCAAAAAAAGTTAAAGAAGATTGACTATTCTTGTTTGTACTTATTGATGATTATTTAATGTAATCATAGAGGAGTTATGCTTAGGGCACCAAAATGGCTCGCAGCGGCACTGGGTGGAATCATACTACGTCCACATCGTGCACAAATGACTGACAGACCTTTGGCCAATTTGGTCTTTTGCAAATGCAATGCAGCATAGGGCCCTGACATATAAAAAGCACAACCCTGTTCATTGTTATGTTCAAGTATTTGTTATGTTTCTCACATGTACACACACACACAGACAATATGAGGTAAGATAAATGAGATGAGATAAACACAGGACAGGTCAGAAATGTTCATGTTCATGTATTTGTTATGTTTCTCACATGTACACACACACACAGACAATATGAGGTAAGATAAATGAGATGAGATAAACACAGGACAGGACAAAAACTGCTGTGGAACTAGTTAAAATGCAAAATACAATGTTAGCACTTTTGTACAAATAATTACAGTTGCACTTGTTTTTTCAAATGTGTTCATTCTGTAGGAGTGGTTTAAAATGTAGAATATTCTTGCAAAATATGAGTTAAATGTTAAAAATGACTGGTTAATAGTGCAATAGGGAAGTGCAATGTTGGCACAATTTTTTTCTGTAATTTCAAATGCACTTGTTTTAATAAATAAATAAATACAGATTTTAAAAGCATACATGATCTGTGTAAATATATTATTACTCAGTGATCAAAAGGACTCGAAAAGACTCGAAACTCAAACTGCAGGACTTGGACTTGACTTGAGACTTGTCAGTCTTGACTTGGGACTTGACTCGGGACTTGAGGGCAAAGACTTGAGACTTACTTGGGACTTGCAAAAAAATGACTTGGTCCCACCTCTGCTACACACTCTGGCAAAATAAATCACAATCAAGTCCAGGGCATTGTCCTGCACCAGATGGAACCCTGGGCCCACTACACCAGTGTAAGGTCTGACAACGCTCTGAAGATTTCATACCGTTACCTAACAGCAGTCAAGGTACAGATGGCTATGACATGGAGGTCTGTGCAACCCTCCAAGGATATGACTATATATACAGTATATAAATATATACATATATATACATATATATATTTATGGTGGGTATGCACAGACCACAGTCAGATGCCTGCTTATCAATTAACAAATCGACACTTACTTGTTCAGCAAGACGTGGGCTGCAGACCTAAACCTAAATTGGCTGACAATCATACAGTGTTAAAGATGTCTGACAATCTCAATCTGTCACACTTCACTGACATGCTGACAGAGACTAATTTGAAGGATCTGTCAAAATAGACAGCAAATATTTTGCTTGGCCTTGACCTGTCGATTAGTGTTAGAAGTGCTAGATGGAAAAGAGCAAGCTCCAGCTTCATTATCAAAAGCATAACATATTTTAAAATACAGGCTGTAATTGACACCAGAGACTGGTGGTTTGTGCTTTTAAAAGATATATATATAGAGATCATCCTCAGCTGATAATATCAATTTATGGATGTGGTACTGATCCCTTACTAAACATATTCTTAATTTTGTTCCCTTCTTTATATTAATCTCTACCACAGATTTGACCTTCAGGAGATAATGAGCCAGGCTGAACAGATAATCATGACTGAAAACCTCATGGTCTACAAGGTCCCTAAAGACATGGTGAAGACATGAGAGGTTGTGAGGCAATGACTGTGACCTTTCGAGGCCCGGGGGCTAAGCTGTTCATGTGACATCTGCAGTACAACCATGATGGAAAGCCAAAAAAAAAAAAAAAGATGGTGTGGCTCTGCATACACCTGGTATCCACAACAATTTGTGATTGTTCCCCAACAGCGTTTTATAAAAGAGAATTTTTTTTAGAATTGATGTCACTCCCTCTGCTTTTTGTACAACCTCAGAGCAAATGTCTGACGATGAGTAAGCCTCTTTGGACAGTGGCCAATATTTTGGGCATCCTATGTATACAGTGGATATCTAGACCAAGAGTCCATCTTGTCTCTCGTTTACCTTTTTTAATAAGGAGTCTAAGAATATCCAGACAAAACACAAACAGTGGTGTTTTCTCTAGCTTTTTCAGGTCCAGACGACATGTTGGCAAATTAATGCAGACAAATTAAAAAAGCCAATAGCCGATGCATGTCAGTTGATGTGTTCTGCCTCTGTTGCTCGCCACACAGACTTTTTACCTTCAGGCAACCAAAGCTTCCTCAAACGTGTTAAACTAGAGAAAGAAACTGGATGGCCTCCGGCCCAAAATCTTGTCCCTCAGATTTTACACATTCATATGCAGAATATGTTTATAGACATTATTATTTTAACCATTGAATTAACTTGTTTATTCCTTGAGCTTACACTGTTTTATAATGGAAGAGCTTCTTTAAGAACAATAATAAACTATATAAATAAAGCTTATTATTGTTCTTAAATAAGCAGTCCCATTACAATGATGCATTTATTGCATATATGGAAGTCTTTCTGTTTGGAAATGGGGTAAGACATCTTTGTTTTCCTTATGCATGTTGGTGTGGTGCCTCATTGCGTCTCCCTATGTCTTTTTAAAATAATGTCTGGGAGGAGACAGGTTCAGTGGACCTGAAGCAGATCCACGACTACAATTTCTGGGAATATCATTGAGAATGTAAGCTTCCATTAACCCTTTTGTGGTGTTAATGTTTTGGTCGCTCTCCCAATGTTTGCGGGTCTGGTGGAACCACTGCATAAATGGGTCCTAAAATCAATACAGCTATAACAATTTATGTAAAAATACTTAACAGATGTTTTCGTTATCCTAATAACAAGCAATATAAGAATATAAAAGGTTATAGTTTTTTGATAAAATGCGATTAAACAAAAAAATCAAGTAAAATCAAGATATGGGTGGAAAAGACTATTATCACATTGATGTTTATTTCTTGAAACTCAATTATAAATTGAAAACACTCTGGCAGTCGACACAACACAAGCAACACTTGCAGGCTCCATGCATACGATGAAGCAGCATCACAGGCAGCCCAGATCTTGATTCTGTATTTTGCGGGTTTAGACGGTATGTACTGCCTGAAGGGTCAGTAGCCCCTAAATAGCGTCAGCTGCTCATCAATAGTGACATTAGGCCCAGGGTTGTAAAACCCACTTGTCCCATACTGTCCTGATGGTAGCTAGCTTGTCTTTCTGCCGCCTAGCTGTTCTGTCGACTCTGTTTTCAAAGCAGATAATCCTGGAAATAATCTGGAAGATTTCCAGAGACATTGTTTCTTGGAAAAGTTCTCTGCCAGTTTTTGCATCCCACAGGGATTCTATTGATTACCCTGTGGATTTGAAAACTCCAGCAAGGATAAGAACCCCAAAGTATGAAAATAAATGGGTTTGGTCCATCTCATTCCACCTCTCTAAAAACACGCTGTCCCTCCAAATTAGTGCAATCCAGAATGATTTTCTGGATGGAATCTGGGAGGAAAAGTTCAAAAGAAGACTTGATGTCCTGTACATGAGAGAGCGCTATCTGTTTTAGCACTGGTTGCATCGTTATTATGTTGGTAGCCATGCGGGCTGGCTCATTTTTTTGGGCAAAAGACCATGCAACTTCTTTTGACATATATATTTCTCCACTTGCTGGCTGCAGATAGGTGGGTCCTGTGTTTGGCTGCTGACGGGCTTTTCTTGAAGCTGGCTGATTGTCTTTCTCATCCTCTTTTTTCAAACTCACTTTCAGACTCTGAATTGACAGAAATATGATATTCATATTCTCAAAACTCTTCTACCTCATTATCTTCCAAAGCTTCTCCTTCTTCAAAAAATAATTTCTAAGGCCCTCTGAGCAGAGACCTTTCCGCCATGTTAATTGATTGTGATAAAGAGCCACATGCTCAGAGCTATGTATTTGTTGTATCCCGCCCTCAATTTGCAGATGGGATAGTGTGAGAATTTTTTTTAGAATGTTTCCCGCAAGACAGGGTAAAATATGCAGTTAAATGTAGAATTCCCACCCTTTTCTTACCCCTGGGTCCAGTGGACCCGAACACCACATATGTAATGTAAACGCATAGGGGTGAGGTGTACCGTGTACAGTCATCGAAAATATGTTCTTTTATATGTTCATCAAAGAAAATGAGCCAAGGCCATTGAGTTTGAGGTGGAAAAATAATTAATTAATGATTCTGACCCGCTTTTTCGTAATTCGTCACCTCCTAACTCCTGGTTGTCTTACTGTCTTTCTGTGTCTAGTCCCTGCTCTGGGGATTATCTGCCCCACTCTGTGTTTCGCCTGTATACAATCCCCCCTGCTTCCCTTGTGTATGCAGTCTCTCTGCTCCAAGTCCTCTTTCTGTTGATCTCCCTAGTTTTACGTTGTGCTTCTCTCAACATTTTGCAACATCGACATATGTCAGTTCCCAACTGCTTTGAATGAAAACAAATAGTAAGACATAAGACTATGCTCTGTAACAAGTAAGCAGGAATGTGAATATTCTGTTACCAACATAATCAAAATAACCTCTTATTTGGCATAAGATCAGAATTCTGCTGTCCGTGTAAACATGCTGTTGAGTTTGGAGTTTCTGCAATGTATTTTCTGCAGTATTCGTCACACGGTCCTATAAATAACGGTCCACCATATAACAGTTTGGGTCCAGCTAAAACTTCCAATAACCCAAATAGTATCAGTGGCGTTGCTGTCATTCATGTTGACCACGTTTACAGTAGCTGTAAACAAAGAGTCAGTCTGCCATGATGCTTTTTTCTACTCTGCTTACTAACCTCAATATGTGGACTTGTTTTTTCTAAAGACCTTGCAGAAATGGTAGCAGTAAAGAAACAGCAAGTCAGATTATGAAAGCAGATCTGGGTTCATTACTGGGTTCATATAATCCTTTATCGACAACTTAAGAAGTCGCTTGGTAACTGAAGCAGACAATTCCCTGAGCTTACTGTTTGGACAGAGAGCAGATCTATTTAGAAAGAACACTTGAAGCACTATATAATAGAACTTTACATAATTCTAATCAGTGTATTTACTGAGTGGTCATCAAACTATAAAAGCGCTATATAAATACAGACCATTTAGACCAATATATAATTTACATTGTAAATCCTTTGTAATTGAGTTGTTGCCCCCCAGGTTGCAGGATGGAATGAAGTGTCAGGGCCTTCAAGGCAGCATCACCACACACCCTGAGCTTTTCAAGTAGCAACTGACTGCACTTTCAGCCCAAACCAATCAGCCCTGAGCCAGATTTACCCCTAGATCCTTGATCACTCATCTGCCCTTCCCCCGGATTGCTCAGTTTGTCCAGGCAACCAGATCTAGGAAGAATCTTGGTTGTTCAAGTCTTCCACTGAAGAATCTCGGAGGCCGTGGTGATTCTTGGGAACCTTCAATATAGCAAAGTTAGTTTGTGTAGCCTTTGACAGGTCTGAGCCTCATCCACACAATCCTGTGTCTGAGTTCAGATCCTTCAAACTCATGTCTTGACAAATATTTCCATTCAGATGAGAATACACAAATTACCACAATCACTTGAATAAACATCCTGGGCCGGTTTTTGACAAAAAGATCTGCGTCAAATAACCGAAAAGAAAGCGTTGGTCCAAGTAATATTGGACATGTGGTGCCTTGATGCTAAATCTGGTTTCTAACTTTGAATTAGACCTAGCAGTGAAAACCAAATACAGATAAAGTAAATCATGTCCTATAAACTGCTTCTACCTCAAATGGAGATGTAGAAACACCTTAGGTGATCGACAGAAATGTGAGGAACCGGGGCTACATTAAAAATGCCATTGCAAAATGTGTTATTACTTCTGTCAATGTGAATCAGTTTTTCCTTTTTAATACAATTCAAATGTGGATTTTGCTTTGACCTTAATGAGTGTTTATTGAACTATATGAACAAAAATATGAATCAGCCATAACAGTAAAGCCACTAACTAGTTTTAATAATGTGGCAGATGTGTGCACTGTAATGACATTTAGAAAATATTGAGCTCCAGTGCAAATGTTATAAATGTAAATGTCGACGCAGCATCTGGCTGATCTGTTTCTCCACCAGTTAAACAACTTTCTATGAAACATATTGCATTTTTTAAACTAAACTCCACTAGGTGTGAAATGATCTTAGGATTCTGTAGTTAATCATACTGTATTTACTGCGTTCGCAGCAGATATTCAAAGTGTTTTCAGTTAATACGGCCTGAGTTCAACTTGTGCATATTTGCATCGGTCTTTGACATGTGTGCCTGTGCCCCTTTCCCTGTGCACTGGCTGACATTCTGTTATATCCTCCTTCTTATCAAAGCACAGCCTGAGCCTGCACACACGCCTCCAACACAAAAAGAACAGATTAGTGACTCCTAATGAGAATTCATGAAAGGGTTCATCTCTCTCGCGCTCTCACTCGCACTGCCTGCTAAGATGCTATCTTAGCATTCTGAGCCGTTTTCCATTTTAACAACTGCAATGATTTCAGTCTTTTTGAAATGGGAGAAAGAGAAAGAAATGTATCTCGGGGAAAGTGGGGAGATTTTTTTCTTCGTTCGGGCTGTCTATCATTGTTTAATTGTGTCAGCAAAGTGGAACAGCGTGCCAATGTGACCTTCCGCTGATTCAAGTGATTCACAAAGAGCCTGGATTCACAGGATGGGAGCTGCGAGCTGCAAACTTTTTTTAGGTCCTATTAAGATACTGAGATGTATCTAGAACAGGATTTTAATTCCCCCCCCCCCCCCCCCCCCCCACACACACACATATTGTCAGTTTACTGTATGTTGTTAGGAAAGTGCAGAAACTATCATGTGATGAAGTGTCACCAAGCTGTACAGTAGCATAACTTGGAAACCAGACCAATCAGAGAGCTCATATTTATTAACACTCAGATGGAACTGCTGGGTCCTTCTGGTGTGGAGAGGTTCGGTTGAATATGTCAGATGAGCATTAAACAACCTGGATGTATTTTTTTCTCCAGGGGAAGAAAAAAGTACTGTCCTAACATTCTTTGTGATACACTTTGTAACTAATTTCATTGCTCAGAATCCAATGCTTCTATCCAACTGTATCCAGAGGCATTTTGGCAGAACACCTTAAAAATCAAAAATGAACTGTGGGGTCTGGATCTTTCTATGTCAGGTGAGCATACACTTTATTCTAGTTTAAAAAAACACTAGCTGGAGTCCCCAGAGGTCAAGACACATACCCCAATATGCACCTTGTCCCAATTAGGGAATGTTAACTTTTTTGATAATGCTACTTCATTATGATGTCACCAAGACATTCATACCGCATGATTACACATGACCACTGAATGTAAATAAGCTGTAGATCGTCATGGCTCATGGGACTGTTAAGTCAATCAATCAATCAATCAAATTTTATTTGTATAGCCCATATTCACAACATCATCAATAATCAAAGTCTCTAGCAGCATTGATGAGCGTAGACATCCCGAAGGACAACCCCAACATGAGATGCCAAGCAGTCCCGCTGCAAGCACAGTCCATGCTCAGCAACCATCTAGACCACGATCCACCATCCAGACCAGACGCCACTCCAATCCTCAATCACCGTCCACCGCCGCCCACCAGGAGGACCCATCACAAGCCACCAACGCGGTTCTGGTCCACCGCCCGTGCCCAATGCCAACGCGACACAGGGTCCGCCACCAGCACCACGATCAGCCCACATGACTCAGAATCCGCCACACTGGATCCAACACCGCGACCCCCGGTGCGCGATCCACAAACCGCAATCCATGGTGCGGCCACAGAGGCCCTGGATCTGCGGGTGATAAAGCAAAGGGATTCCGGGGAAGGGGGATAGGGATGGAGAAGAGGAAGGAGAAGCTGGAAAGAGAAGCGCCGTGTGTCATAGTTACATAAAGTGGTTCTAGTTATTAATTTTATAATGTTGTGTTAATGTTCTGACCTGGTTTATGTGTTTTTTATGTTTTTGGTTAAGTTTATATGTAGTATAGCGACTGTGACTGCTGCGGGTATGGTGAGTTATAACGGTGACTGTTCACTGTTGATGTGAAAGGTGTCAATGTTAATCATTTAAACCATACTACCTGCCGCTGTGCTGTGTCTAGGCCAGGGATTGTGACCTAAAATGAAAGTTTGCCCTCATCCATGTAAGCTGATCACATCAGCAATTCAAATTGTTTTGTCACTCTGGTGTTTCCGTGATGCTTTGGCACTGATGTCCAGCACAGTTCATGCAGCCAGAGATCATCCTCACAGGTAAGACAGAGACAGAGGAACAAGCAGGTGAGATGCTGACGAAGCTAGATGCTCATATGAAGCCACGTTCAGACTGATTATCCTGAATTATCCTTCAGCGAGGCACAAAGTTCAACAATAAATTATTGCAAAAGGCTTTTAAATTTCCTCTGTCTGCCAACAGATGCAAAGGACACAATTAAATAAATGACACAGCACAATAAAAAATATGACTAACCATGTATTGGACGATGTAGAGAACATTTTTTGTGTCTTTGAAAATAAAACACATTTAGACTTTTATGAATAATGATGTGATTCAACCCCACAACCCTACCTCCCCTCTTTCTTTCTCTGCCAACCTCAGACCCGTAGATAACGCACAAATGTCCGGCTCAGTAAACTGAGGCTCAGTTGTGACAGCGGGATGTCGTGCTGAACCATGTGTAATCTCTGGCCTTTGTTGTGGTGGTGAAGTCAGATAAAAGCAAAATCTCTCTCTGCTGTCATACAACTGTGTACGCTGAGGATAAACAGCAACAGCAGCACCCAGCTGATAGCAGGCTTTCAACAACACAGCGTGAGGCTGCAGATGAATCACACACAGGGGATAGAGGGAACAGTCGTGGTGACAGCTAAAAGTGATGGACACTGCTGCAACAAAAACGTCCGATACACCATATTAATTTGGTGGCATATTTTTCGCGAATGCTTAACTTAACAAATCAGTTTTCATATTAAACGTGAACGTAACGATGAATGTGAGTGAACGTCAGGTTCATTTTTTAAATCATCATCGTATCAGGCTATCATGAAATACCAGGAGCGTGTCCATCACTTTTAGCTGTCCTCTGGAAACACTTCCGTTGTGTTATCGCCTCTATTTGCAGCGTGTTTGTCTATTTGCAGCGCGTTTGTCTATTTGCAGAGCGTTTCTGTAATGTCTTGTGTTGTGTTGTGAAATTGATGAAGATGTTTTCTTACCTTGCTTGTGTTTTGTCAACTTGCATGTGTTTTCTTAAGTTGCTGTTCGTTGAGCTCTCAGGGCCACCGTAGATATCATATTTAAACAACCTCTGATGAGGCCAGGGCTCTCATTTATAAAACAGTGCATGGGATTCATACTAAAAGTGTATGTACGCACACCTGAATGCAATGTTCTCTCCATAAATCACAGTCCACCTGGAAACGTTCGACGTGGATCTGCCTTCAAATCCGCTCTCCACACGCCCACTTTCAACCTCAAATGGTCAATGCAAAGCACATAATGTATATTAAATTATGCTGCTGACCAATGTGTTTCCACTGTGAGTCCTGACAGAGTCACGGCATCAAGCGATGAGAAGAGGAAGTGAAACTTTCTGACACTGACATCGAGGTGTTTGTTAGTGAGGTGGAGGTGGAGAGAGATTTTATGTTGCTGCTGTGGATAACACGATGTGTGAGAGTGCGATAGAAAGAGCCTGAAATAAAAAAAGGTTTAACAGATCAATAGAATCCGCTATTCTCAGCTGATCAGACATCTCAGCTGATCAGTTACGCTGAACCGTCTCTTCTTCCTCATCCTTCCATTCATGTTCATCCATCACGCAGATCCCCGCACCACTGTCATGGCAGTATTTATTTATTTAGAGCATCCGGACCGATTCCCTCACATCCTCAACTCCACTTTGGGATACTGTTTGGAAAGTTTCTTGTAAGTGATCTCCAGTGCGCTCCGTGCACTCTGTGCGCCTGATGGCACAGTCACGTTCACTGCAGCGATTTGATGATACTTGCACAGTGTTAGAAGATATTATTAAAACCTATTAATGACTCGACTCTGTAACTCCACTGTTTAATGGAATCTGAAGGTAATTTGCTGTAAATTGTTATACATATATTTGAATTAAAGGTTTGTGTGGAACACATATGTTGCGCGAGCACAACTTAGCGGTTAGTTTTTATGTAAATTATGAAGTGGATCAATAATCTGGCCTCAGTTCAACACCTCAGGTCTGCGTCGATACTTTCCCGGCTCCGAAATGTTAGTACGCATGGGTCAGAGTTTGCGTGGAAATACGCAAATTTCCCCGTCAAGATTGTTTTTATAAATCCCAACGTTTGCGCAATGGTTATAAATGAGACCCCTGATTCCAAGTGATATGAATGAGGGAGTAGAGAGAGAACTTTCTCCAGGAGTTCCTCTTCTGGAAGAATGATGACATTAGGAAGAACAAATCAGCCTCCCTCTACAGATGGAGAGCTTTGGATTGACAGTGCTGAAGTGATATCACCGGACATTTTGGCATGCGGGGCCACCATGGCCTGTAGGGCACCATCCATCATAAGGAAACTGTCACCCCAGCTTCACTTTACTTCCCGTTGGCTACTTCAGTTCCGCCAGGGGAGGAAAGTAATGGCTGGTAGGTTGATTTAGGACTGAAGTCACATCCACATCTGTCTACATACGGTCTAATGTGGGCAATAGCGCGGGTCACAGTGCAGCTTTGACAATGACAGCTGTATTTCTTTCGTCTCCCGCAGCATTGGTAGCTTGGCAGCTTGGAAGCTTTTATTCGCCAGTGTTACTTGAGGAAAAAGTGAATACAGTTAGCCCGATCAGCTCCGGTTCTTCTGCTCAGAGCAGAGCTGCTGCTACAGTGTGTTACAGAGGATGATGATAGACAGATGATGTCCTGACACTTTTAAATAATGTAGCTGCTGCCATTCAACAACAGAATGATTGGAATATGGTTGGTAAAACTGAAATAATACATATATTTTAGTTATTATTATTTTTAGGTGTCATAAACTATGCTTACATCTAAAAATGGCAATTGATCAACTAATCCAAGAGAAAATATGTACAATACATTAGTTTTTTCGGGGTAATTTTTATCAGCCAAATCTTTAAATATGGGCTCTGTAATAGAAAAAAAATGTACTGTATCTAAACATTGACATCATGACTGCTCCCCAAAAGTGAGGCAAGAACGTCTCGTTTGCTACCTGGACCCTAGATGCATGTCCAAAAAATGTAACTCTCAAGCAAGATGTTGGCATTTGTGCCTGGGAGATTAAAAAAAAATAAAAAAAGTTTCATGTGTTGTTTTTAGAGATGTGAAACACCAGAGATGTGTGCTTTAATATCAATATTATACGTACACAAGTTGAATACAGTATACTCACATAAAACTGTCACACCAGGAATCGCCTGTGTGTGTGTATGTGTGTGTGTGTGTGCTGTCAACGTGGGACCAGACCTCATTATTACCCTAGGGCCCCCTCAGCCAGTTAATCTGACCTTGTTTGGATAATATAAATTCACAGAACAGAGAGTTTGTGCTATAATCTGATGTTGCAGAGTCTGAAGAGAGACACAGAATGATCATGTTTAACATCAAACTTTGGTTACCGTATATTTCAGTCGAAGCATATCTGTGATTATTTGGTTTTTGTGTTGTCCAGCAGAAAAGGAGATGATTTGCCTTGTTCAGTTTTTCCTCCTCTTTCTCCCCCCACTATTTATATGGAAGTAGCATTACCACCAGCTCTATTTCTGTATGAGTACCATGGCTATCTGCCAACAATGGCTATCTTCAACAAACTTTAGAAGGCAGGGATGCTGTGAGTTGATAAGGCAGCTATTTCCTTATCAGGACAGATAAGGGATAAAAGTATGGACAAAGGCTGGACTGTTAATTAGAGCATCGATTCAACAGGACTTTGCTTTAGTGGCCACTGGAGACACTCTGAAATGGTGGAGCCTGGTGGACACACGTTATTTCATTGCACATAATGTGCACACACATACAGACACAAACACAGACACACACACACACACACAGAGACAACTTGTCCCATGCTAGCAGTCAGCAGGCCACAGTCATGACAGCAAAGGACAAGGACAGGCCAGGGACTACTGATAAGCAGCCACAATCAGTGCAGACACACAAACAAGCACAATGCTTGAGATGGCACACAATAAAATGCACTGCATCAATCACCTGAGACAAAGGCCAGTAGAATGATAATAGTATCACTGAATTTGAAGAGTAAGCTGCAGGTTAATCTTTAGGCTCTTGCGCTTTTTTTCTTCTTACTCAATTATTGGTCACCTCACTAGATGATAAACTCATTTAATGATGTAGATTATGCCCTAACCCTGGAACTACATCTGGGGAGGGAGTTAATTGTCTAGGGTGGAAGATTCCTTGAGACATCTGGAAAGATAACAATACAATACAAGTTTGTTTATCATTATTTTTAATAATTGGGATATTTATATCAGTATCAGGAGGCCCTCTTCTCCAATGTGGCTGCTGTGACTTTGAGCAAAAGTTCTAGTTTGGAAAGTTCCCAAAGTCCCAAAGCATACAAGGCTAAATTAGACCTTAACTCTCAAAATTCAACATGTTGTAAATGGCAGACAATTAACAGGTTATTTCTATTACTTAAATTCATAATTTACTACATGCTGGCAACGTGCTCAGGGTGTACCCTGCCTCCATATCTGGCTCCATATCCGCTCTCTCTATGACACCAAAGACATGAAGCAGGAACATACCGTACACTACTGTAACTACATAATGGTTCATATGCATTCTTGAACTTTTCACACATCACACCTCTGACCCATCGTTCATGGGCCTTGCCGGATGCCTCTTGTTCCCATCTGTCCCCTCCACCTATCCATCTGCCAGTAGGAAAGCTGCAGGGGTGAATTCCTCTTGAGCACAATTTCTAAATCTGATCATTCTTAGACATGGCGTAAAATAGTTCTAACTATAAATATCAACTCAGCAACACATGGGTGGATCTTCAACAACCTGGAATAGTAAGCAGTACACAGAACGTGCTTACAGAGCAGGGTTGGTGATGTGCTCACAGGTAAAGTGCTATCTACTATGTTTATGCTTATCCCTGTCTGCCTACTGAGGAGGATACAAAATGTTATGGTTGTTTTAATGGGCCACCGACAAGGGCAGGAATACTACTAGCAGCCTGCCTTTCATGATCAGTTTAAACAGGTGTGTGTGTGTGTGTATTTGTGTGTGTGTGTGTGTGTGAGTAAAGAGTGCATCCCAGAGCTCTACTATGAAGCAACAATACAAAATACTAAGTGATAGAAGTTTTATGTATCATCATGAAACTGTGGTGTCGTCCCACCAATGATTTCTTTCTTTTCGTTTTCCGTCATATGACCTTGACTATCCATATATCCTAAGATGGACTCTGTCACATCCAAGGGGTTATATTATCAATTGGAAGTGTTTATAGCAAACTCTAACCAGGATCAAGTAAGGAAATGATGTGAATGTAAAAAATATTAATATAGAGTTCAAGTTAATTGATATGCTCCCATTTAAAAAGTATTATAAGATATTGTACTTATAACTCTGACCGGCTGATTTTAACCAGGCAGAATGACTCTTCCACATAGAGGAGGTTAATATAAAACATAAATTTTATCTGGCGAAAGAAAAGACAAAAATCAGAAATCCAACCTTTGTCTGCAAAGGGTGTAAAGGGAAGGTCACACGTAATAATGGAGAAACGATAGAGAAGCCCTGAGGAACTGTTTTGCAGTAAAAACTAAGGTGGCCCACAAAGGACAAAAGCTCATTTCTGTGGTGGGAGATAACCAGGAGTTTAAAATGGACTGAGGATTTTCTCAGTATCAAAGGGGTGATAAATTCTGAAAGGTCTGAGTGACGTTAAAGAACCAACCAACCACAACATACAAAGTCAGTGAAGGAAGAAACTGTGTGCACTAATTACTGTGTGATTCTAGGTCTATGTGAGTGAGGTCTTGAATTCGTAATCAAAAACGTCTTAACTGGTTTCCATGAAATCTTCTGAAGGTGTGGAGCATTACCAAAGGAAGAATCAGTGTGGAGGACATCCAGAATAATTTGGCAGATCCAATATTTCCTTTTCATCTAAAGTAGTTGACATATCCATCATTCTGACCTTCCATGCATGTTGGATGAGAGGAACCAATAGTTAATCCACCCTACCTGTTTTGTATTAGAGGCAGGAATTTGTATGTTTTCTATTAACCATACCACTGGCCATTATCAGAGACCTAGCTTTTAACTGGCTTCCTTTTATTTGAAGAGATTTGTAATATTGGGTAGAAGGCTGGTATTAATAAAAGAGAGGAACGAGAAGCAAGTGGGGAGGTGGATCAGGGAAGGCTGGTCTCATCACAATTTCGTAGTATGTGCTACTAAAAGTAATGCACTAGAATTCGTATGAATTCTTCTAACCCTAACCATAATAAGAAAAATACAAATGAAGTCTGCACAACCGTGATTCAGCAGAGTGAAAGCCACAGGAATAAGCTGTTCCTTAACATTCTGGTCCGGGAACGGAGGACCCTGTAGCGCCTCCCAGAGGGGAGGAGGGCAAACAGTCTCAGACTGGGTTGTGAGAAATTGGGTTGTTAATGAACAAAGGTGTCTCTAACTTGGACCAAAGTGAAACATATGGTTGTGTATAAAGCAAACATACATATTTTGACCATATCTGGCCATTAAATACCACTTAAAACAGATTTAACAGATCTGATCCAGCTTGGACCTCAATGGGGTCTGAGAAAGTACACCTGAGATGGCCTGCGTTGTGAACAAGATGAAATGTAAACTTTGTCGTAGAACAAAATCAAAGATATCATCGTAAAGGTCTTGACCTCGGGAGTAACATAATGTCACTGTGAAAATTGTGGATGGCTCCTGCTCTTCAGGGATGACGCTTGAACCTGCACCTGAGTCAGTTTTGATGGCTTACAGGATGGAAACTAAATATGCAACAGACATGGTATGAATTGTTTTGAAAAGTTCTTGCACTCCATTACCATTGCCAAATGCAAAACTGTGGGGGGTCCCAGTGAGTAGGGCAAAACCTTGAAAAAACTAAATTTGACCATGTTATTAGTAAGAAAAACTAAATCTGACTAAACAGGTGTATTTCTGACACCAAAAAAAACATAAAGTAGAATGCAAGGTTCCCGGTCACAATCAATCAATCAATCAAATTTTATTTGTATAGCCCATATTCACAAATTACAATTCATCTCATAGGGCTTTAACAGGGTGTGACATCCTCTGCCCTTAACCCTCAGCAAGAGTAAGGAAAAACTACAAAAAACCCTTTTAACAGGGTAAAAATATGAAGAAACCTCAGAGAGAGCCACATGTGAGGGATCCCTCTCCCAGGACGGACAGAAGTGCAATAGATGCCACGTGCAGGAGAACATCATCAATAATCAAAGTCTCTAGCAGCATTGATGAAGCACAGTCCATGCTCAGCAACCATCTAGACCACGATCCACCATCCAGACCAGACACCACTCCAGTCCTCAGTCACCGTCCACCGCCGCCCACCAGGAGGACCCATCACAAGCCACCACTGCGGTCCTGGTCCACCACCCGTGCCCAATGCCAACGCGACACAGGGTCCTCCACCAGCACCACGATCAGCCCACATGACTCAGAATCCGCCACACTGGATCCAACACCGCGACCCCCGGTGCGCGATCTCACATAATAGTGAAAACACATTAGAACTACAAAAGATGGGAACAACACACACACACGTACAGGTACGCCATTCAATTTGTAGTTCTCTGTATGGTTCTTCCTGGTTGAGAATAGTGTTTCTGAAAATAGGGTTTAGAAAACATATTAGCGGTTGTTTTTTTAACCATGAATGAAAATATTGAAACTGAAACACACATATCTCGACATAGATATCATCAAAACACGTTTTTATTAAGAAACAATGCTAGAATATAGCGTTTTCCACCAGGTATACAGCAATCTCCGCCATCTTGCTTCATCAGAGCGCTGCGGAGGTCTACGCAGATGCATTTCGTAGGAAAATTTGGACATAACTTTTAGTACGATATCTTACGAACCGTTTCATGAGAACGCGTTGATCAAGGAGGAGGAGGAATGTCAGAGGACATCTGGTGGGCTGGTGGAGTATGGCAGGATATGGCCAACTCTAAACTACATACCCATTCCGCACACTTTCCATACATAGTGCTTTATGTTGTCTGATTCTGTTTTAAATGTGATTTATTTAGCTGCACGATACATTTGCCCTATGGCAACTGACACAGATTGTCTGAATCCTTTCCAATCAATCTAAAGTCAGCTGTGACCTGACCACCATCCGGATGAAGTTCGTGGACCAGCTCATCGTCCTCCCTGTGATGTTTCCTCTCTCTTGTGTTTCCTGCCTCTCACCTTGAATCTGTAGCCTACAGTATAGATTTAAGTAACATATAGAGATGTGTGGATCTTACTTCACAACAGATTCACAGTTAGGCTGAGGACAGGTGCTTCAGTTGTTCCCTAGCAACAATAAGACAAAAAAACTTCAGGATGCCTTTTATCTGGGCTCCTCTCTTATTTTCATTTTGTGATCCATCTTTTGTGTAGAAGGGTCAAAGCACTGCTGAAGTGTTCCAATCAGTATGTTGACCTTTCTCAGATATACATTCTACACAGTACTTTAATCTATACAGAGTTGCCAAACCTTACACCTTGGCATCAAAGCCTTTTTTTGTCAGTAACATCTTAGCTGTTCTGTAATCAGTCCTCACTAGAATTAGTAACTTTTAACATCACCCACTCACTTTTCACTAGCAGATCGACAGTTGAGCTATTTTGTATGGGTCATTATAAATATCAGAAATAACAGCTGTCATAACAGGGTCGAGGACAAATGGGCCCTGACACCCATTTGTCTTCAGCCTCGACCGAGGAATATCTAACAGTGTTGTCTGAAGATCTAAGGCTACGAGCTGCTGAGGACTGATTAAGAAGTTCAGTCAAGTGGATCTGGACCATAGCAAGCGGAGCTTTAAAAGTCAAGAACAATATTTTCAAATCAATTTTGAAAGACAAAGACAGCCAGCGATCTGATTATACTTTAATGGATCAGTTTTTCACAGAGTTAATGTGGTGTGAAAAATGTCATACTTACGGACAGGAAATACGACCAAACTAAAACAATTACAGCCCACTTGATTTCTAATTTTTTGTTGTAGGACATGTGTTTTGAGTAGAAAGCACAATGATTTAATAATAGGGGCAGCTCATGGGAAAACAGTAAAACCTTATACCAAAGACAGGGTGTTGAGAAGAGCGAGTGCACATGATCATAAATGCATGTGTTCTCTCACCTCCTGACTGGCCTCCTCCCACTGCTGCACGTTTGTTGAGATCAGTGGAAGAAAAGAATTAGACTGTGTTCACCTGCAAATTGACCAGATCAGGCTGCAGACACGTCAAATACAAGTTAGAATATTTTGTGGATACTGTTCATAAATAATTTTTCAGTAAAGTCGTTTTTGTGTCATTCAGGAGGCTGAACATTGTGGTAACAAGTTTATTATGAAACAAAATAAAAAGGTCCTGTAGACACAGTCAGGCCTGTTTGCAGATCTTCTCCAGAGACTTGTGGCTAAATTTAATCTTGGTGAGGAGGCTGACCTTAATCAGAACATGAACTGAATGAGTTACAGCCACCTTACACAAGCTTATACAGATGATGAAACACAATGAAAACATTCATTAGCCCTTTCAGCCCCACCAGAGGCCTGGAATATCCCAAGCACTTCTTCAGTTAGCTGTGTGTTTAGTTTTAAAATCATTACAAGGCCTGATTTATAGGCTACATCCATACAGACATGATTTGGTTGTAAAATGTGGTGTCTCCACAAAAAAAAACGGTGACGCGAATAAACAGCATGAAATAGATAATCACTCTGTGGCAAAATTCGATGTGCCTGCCTGTATACTTGAGGCACAATGAGATTTAGTGTATTAATCATAATCATACAAAATCGGGCTTCAGAAGAACAATGGGAGATTCGGCATTAAATGAAATGACAAATAAACTTTATATCATACTGAAAAGAGGAGGAAGTTGTTCTTCTACCACAACTGTATCATAGAACGGCCAAAATAAGGTTCAGGGATATTTAGGCCACATTTGCTATTCATCAAGTAGGAAAGTTTAGAAAACATCCATTTTACCGGGCCACAATAAGGCAAAAAGTGCAGCATGACTGTCTGCAATGGCCCACATCTGTATGCTGTCTGGGTTTCGATTGGCACCGACAGGCACAATGACTTTCATGATAGGGGGAAGTCACAGAATATGGCCTCATGAGTGAAATACATTTACTAAATACAACCCTATACCCCATCAGGCTATTTCATTTTGTAACAATGCCACACACCAGTGGGCACATTTTGGGAGGGCAGTTACCG
Source organism: Platichthys flesus (assembly GCF_949316205.1). NCBI lineage: Eukaryota > Metazoa > Chordata > Actinopteri > Pleuronectiformes > Pleuronectidae > Platichthys > Platichthys flesus. The sequence goes on from NC_084952.1 coordinate 24,228,387, forward strand.
GTGGATTACAATAAGTGAAAGGTAGATACATGTGCAACACCTTGTGCACATGAATTTGTTAAGGTAACCATTTAGAAAATGTAAAATACCTCAAGCTGAGTAAGAAATGGACAAAATGGACAGTATACATTTCCTCTCTGCCTTTTCATCACAGGGAGAGGCAGAGCCAGAGACCCTGAAACGAGTGACAAGTTAATAATGGGACTGTGCAGCAGGGGGTCAAACAAGTCCATGACTGGCCTGAACATTGTAGGAGTCTGCAATCAATCATCTTGTAATATCTATGTTTACATGGATAAGAGGATTGTTTTACCTTAAACATATTTCTAAAGTGATGAACCTCCCATTAACAGAAATTATTATTTCTTCTTTATTACCTCCAGCCTGAAGACAACATAAAGCACTTTTACCTCAAATGGACTTTTAATTAAAGTTTGTGCACATTTAGATTTAGAGCAACTCTGGACGCTCCGTGATCTGCAACGGCTTGATGAGGAAAAAGGAGCTTGAGATGTGTGTGGCTCAACATGATGAAACAGTACAACCCAATGAGCAAATCTTCCCCATCAGTAACACCTAACAAGCTGGCTACATGTTTTCCAGGCGGTGATAACCCAGTGGTATGTTACACTTTGATTAAAACAATCTGGACCACTTAGGCTTAGATATAAAATGTTCCTAAGAAACTCAACATGTTTTTGTTGTAAAGAACCGTTTGATGATGATGACACAGACGAATGAAGTGAATATCGGCACTGCACTGCAGGCTTCTTTTAATCAAGTTCTTTCTAAAGAACTTAAAGGGATGGGTCACTGAGAATCGTTTATTTACTCATTATCTACTCACCACTATGCCGATGGAGGACATCGGCATAGTGTGTCTCCACAAATGCAAAACTGTTGGGGCCTATGGAGAATAGCCACACCGCAGTGGCGTGGAACACATAACCGGCTCACTAGGTAGCATATTCCCCAGCAGGCATGCGCCTATGGAGAATAGACACACCGCAGCGTTGAATGGCGCACACATAACAGATACCGATTCATCCGTCAGGCTCCAAATCTGTGCAGTGTTGGGGGGTTACAGTATTAGCTCATCATTCCTGTGATAGCATATGGGGAGTTCTACTGTGAATAATAAATATCGTAATAAATAAGATAAATAATCAAACGTGAGTTGTCTGACTGAAATGGAGCGAAGCCAGCGAGCTAGTTCTGGCAGGCAACTCGAGCTGTTCTGCTTCAGTCATGTGCCATACATCAGGTGACATAAATCATGTGACATATATCAGGTGACATACTTCACTTGCCACAATCAGCCACAGCACTCATCCACCGCATTAGGTGGTCTATTTAAGCAGAGGGAAATCCCATCTGTCCAACCATACCCGAGCGCCTTGACCCCATGGTATTCATCCAATTCCTACAGAGCAGTGAATAGATCAAGAACCAATAACCTTATCATGTGTCAATGCTGCTACAATAGAAAAGCTATGAATCCTCAATGATGACAGTCTTACCTAACATTTACCTTGGCTTTATATTTCCTTATTACTGAATTGTTGTCAAGGTGAGTCAGAGTATACGATAACGGAAGCAGTCTAATAGGAAATCTGACAAGGACGCTTATTTAATCCTCTACATGACCTCATCCTCTCTAGTCTTAGAAGAACACATGTTCACAACAAGTCTGATAGATCTTGTCGAGACTTCTGAATTATCATTGCTAAGAATAATACTGCTTTCTGTCCCTTCTCCTCTATGATCAAACGCTTGCATCCCTCTTCAACCCATCTGACGACACCCTTGCCTACCAACAATGATCTCCTCAAAGCTTCGCCATCCCTGCCAGAGCTGAGGCCTAACACCTGGATGCTGTCCTCGCACTCACTAAGATGTTGCACCGTTATGAATGCAACACTCCATCATCAATGCTACTCATGCTATGTTGGACACCACAAGAAGGAATATTGACTCTCAAACATCATCTGCAGCCTTAATGTTTTAATATATAATCTCCGCTGCATAAATCCTTTGTTGCATGTCAGATCTCGGGATCCACGTCTCCGCGTCCGGGGTAGTCACAGGCATGTTTCCCCTCAAATGGTGACGATACAATGCGAACGATGCCAAGGGATTCATTGCACCCTTGCCGTGGCATACATCTGTTCCTGTCCATCCTGGGAGAGGGATCCCACACATGTGGCTCTCTCTGAGGTTTCTACATTTTCCCCTGTTTATGGGGGTTTTTTGGTAGTTTTTCCTTACTCTTGTCGAGGGTTACGGACAGGATGTCGCATTTGTTAAGCCCGATGAAACGAATCATGTTTTGAATATTGGCGATACCAACAAAGCATGTGAATGAATAATTTGTATGTGCTTTGCAGACTGATTATTTTATTGCATTTCAGGTGGTTTGCTGGGCTTAAAGGTGCATATGTTGCCATGTGCCAAGTTCACTTTATTCCCGTATAGGGAACCTCACCAGGTAGTATATTCCCCCGCAGACAATTTGGCTACAGCGAATGACCACTCAGTGGCAGTGAATGGCACACATAACAGTTCACTAGGTAGCATATTCTCCTGCAGGCTGCTGCCCCTACGGAGAATGGCCACACCGCGGCGGTGAATGGCGCACACATAGCAGATACCGATCCGTACGTCAGGCTCCGACTATGTGCAGTTTTGGGGGGTTACAAGTATTTGCTCATCACTCCCATCATTCCTGTGTAATCATATGGGGGAGTGATTAAGTTGGAGCCTAGACGCAACACTAAATCTGTTAATATCTAAATCTGTAAGAATATAAATCTGTAATAAATATATTACATGATCAAACGTGAGTTGTCTAACAGAAATATGGCGACGCCTGCGAGCTAGTTCTGGCAGGCAACTCGAGCTGCGCTGCGCCAATCACGTGACATACATCACGTGACATACATCATGTGACATACATCATGTGACATACCTCAATCTCCACAACCATCTAAAATATACACCCACCTTATCAGGTGGTCTATTTAACCAGAGAGACATTTCCCATCAACCCCTCTTGCTCGCACTGCTGCTGCAGTATTGATACCTGTTGCTTCAGTCCCTCCACCTCCCCAGCATCCACCTGTAGGCCCAGCCTCCACCTGTAGGCTCCACCGGGGGGTTACAAGTATTTGCTCATCACTCCCATTATTCCTGTGTAATCATATGGGGGAGTGATTAAGTTGGAGCCTAGACGCCAAACACTAAATCTGTTGTAATAAATATATTACATGATCAAACGTGAGTTGTCTGACAGAATTACACTTTTTTTTATTAACCACTGAATTTTTAGGTATTTAAAAATGCTTTTTGCCGTGAATTTTTTGTTTGTAGGAGCACTTATTTACAATCCCTATAGTTCAAAACAAAAACTGACATATTCCCAAAAATTATTGGATTACAGTATTTTCTTTGATTTGAACGTCAGCTGTTGTATTTCAATATCACTTTTTCTACCACTTTCAATCTTTCAGTCAACATGGTCTTTTTCTTTGGAACTTTATCACATCATCTGTGGTCTGGTACACCACTGTCTTATTTAAAAAAACAACTGCAAGCTTTTAGTTTGGTCTAAACAGTGTAATAACAATTCACATCCACAATGTCATTTTAATAAGTTCCCCTTGTAGCAATAATGCTATTCCCCATGTATGATTCTGCCTATTTCCCTCTGGTTTTAATCATCAAGTCCCTGTTATATGAAATGTATTATTTAAATTCATATGTCTTGCTGGATCAGACAGATGGATATTATCAGTTCCAGCATCACTCAAAGAAAGGCTGGAGGAGACTCTTGATGGTTACGTGCCACATTGCATACATCTCTGTGAGGTGTATAGGGGGAAGAACATTCACAGCCATGTACAAGAGTGGCTCCTAAGTGGCTGGAGGACCTTTCACAGGAACCCCTTAACCCTGTGACAGAAGAAGTGCATCTTTAATCAACAGTACCTCGGGAACCACAGCTGAGCATGAAGGTGATAAAGTCGTATGGAGGGAGCTCATGCCACCGTCTGTGGTTGCAGTATGACAGGACACCTCTGGGGCTTTGGCAAGCATGTCTGTAGACATCTTTAGTAACATTGTTGTCATGCACACTGAACAAACTGATATATGTATGTTATTTTAGAAAATAAGTAATTGAGTGGTTTTAAGCAACTCAATGATAAAGGTTTCTTAAAAAACACTGAGTATCCGGTCAAAGTTTTAAACCTTTAGCTTTTAGGATACAAAAACAGTTATTTATATAGGAGAGGTCATAAACAATACTCCAATCCTCTTTCCAATTAAACATGTGGAAACTTCATCTGTTGCATCTGTTCCTCGAACAAGATAATGTAATTTTCCCTTCCCTCTACTATTGAGGGATTGGAGAACAACCTGAGAAGGTGGCATCAGTTAATGCACAGCAGCACATCTGATTCACAAGGTACCAACTACCATTAGCTTCCAGAAATGCTAACACTGCTATCTCACTGGACATACCCACAATCATATACCCAGTATAGTAGAGGTTGCTCTTTTCAGTTTGACAGGTGTAACATTAACTTTCATTTGATCACGGTTGTTGTAGAAAATTATGATTTCATAGGTTCACCGTGGCGATGCTCATGCATGAATGAGGAGGTTGGAGCCTCTGAAAGTGAGGGGAGGAGTGTATTTGTTTTGGCCTTGAGTTCAGATAACAGTAAAAAGCCAAATTAACCAAATAACCTCTCCTTTGATAAGTTACCAGGATTTCTAATTGACACACACCAGAACTGTTCTACTGATATGGTTCATTTGTATTATGATGTGTTCTTTAGGCAATTACAAGTTTAAGTTATGTCACTGCACCAGCAGAAGAATTTATATAACATTTTTTTTTCACCAATAGTGTTTGTTGTCTTTCCTGGATAATTCTCACGGGAATTTTGTTTGTATAATCACCCACATACTTTGATTCACCTTGTTTACATGTTATCACATAAACCATTCTTTGAAAAACGATGGTAAATTAACCATTAAAAATGATTTGACCATTTGTGTGTGTGAATTTTGTTATTCTGCAACTGCCATTTGTTCTGCAACATTGTTACATTTTAAGCACCTCCACCACAATTTACCCCCTGTCTTGCGGGAAGCATTCTATATCTTCGGACACTCTATCCCAGCTGCAAATTGAGGGCGGGATACATCAAATTAATAGCTTTGCCTGTGTGGCTCCTCATCACAATCGATGATGATGGCGAACATATTCTCTGGCCTTAGAAATTATTTGGAAGAGAGAGAAGCTTTGGAAGATGATGAAGATGAGGAGTTTTCAGAATATGAGGATCATATTTCTGTCATTCAGAGTCTGATAAAACAGGAAAAGAATCATCCAAGTCTTGGGAATGAACAGGGGATATCCAGAGCCCAGGGGTTACAGAGCAGAGTGCGTCTAAAGGGATCCAGGGGATTTCCAGTTTCCAGTGAGCTAGAGTGGGTAAGAACCTGGCTGAACATGACAGGGACTGAGTGGGAGATGATCCTGGCAGACGGAGGGTTAGTTCGACATGCAGGCAGAAACAAACAGATGAGATATTTAAAATCAGACTAGCAAGCAAAGGTTGATGTACGACCAGGTGGAATGATGCTCTGTCAAAGAAGTAGTGATCCACTAAACTAACTAACAGGGAGAGGGAACAAAACAGGGACAAGCCTAACTTACAGCCCACAACCAGGAAGAGTCCAGCTACCAGCAGAAAACTCACAATCCTCACACCTACACTGTTCATCTGTGGATGGAATTAACCTCATGTAGAGCTTATTGTCATGTTTTCATTTTGGAGCCCCCGAAAGTTTGATTAGTTATCACTAAGACACATTGAGTTTATCTCTAGGTCTCTCGCATCTACCCTGCTACAGATGTGCCTTGCGTCCACACTACTCCAAAGTTCTAGAGCTGCTAAAACTGAGAATGTTGGAAACGATGCTGGCCACGTGATAATTATTTTCAGGCATTTTGGTATGGACAGGAATAAACTGACGGAGCCAAAATGCTGTGGACAGAGATCGTTTTAGTTTGAAAACAGTTTTCAAACCAAACAAGAGAGTTTTCAAACCAAGTCGGTTAAATCAATGTGTATTGTCATGTCATATATTTAATGAAAAAGCTATTTACTAAGATGCAGAAGAAAAGTGAAGAAAAAATGAGTCAAGTAATCGTCACATTAAGGATTATGAAATGTATACATCTGGCCTTTTCAACACTGGCATAGGAAGTTTAAAGTCAAACACATTGCAGTTACTTGATGTAGTAACACTTTGTCAAGATGTGTTCAGACTCAATGAATATCTCACTCTGCCCAGTGATGGTGAAATTCAACATGGATTACATCTTCAGTAAAGTTTGACCCTGTATAAGGTGATTTAGATTTATGTTCAATTCCCAGATTATTAGGGATATTAGCTGAAAGTAAAGTAGACCCAGCAGACCCAATGACGTTCATTCCATGTTGAGGCTGTGTTGATACAACTATGTGATAATTGTTATAACACAGAGACACTTTTCACATGGGTAAGGGCTATGACATAATATTGTGGAAAAAAATTATAGAAATGCCTCCGTGTGGAGGTTGGTGTGTTAGCTGTTATTCTTATCTGTCTGTATTTTATTATGCTGTGGCCCAATTTAGTTAGACGGCAGCTGTATTGCTAGGGTAACTAAGTAGTATAAAGACATGTAGAGGCTCTCTAACCAATGTATTTTTGTCAAGACTGTCAGAGTGGTGTTAACACAATAGGACACATTTACAGTATGGCCTTACAAAGATGTGGTTTAGTGAGGAGAAGAAGCTAAACTGGGTAATGCCAGATTTTTCCAGTGAGCTTCAGTAAGAGGCAGCAGGTCCTGTATACAGAGCATGAGCTCTCAAAGGTCATGGAAGGACTCTTAAAGGCAAAGCTGTTGACAATTAGCTACAACTTATGGTTCAAACCTAAGTGTATTTTATGTCAAGTTTTTGACTCATGTGTTCAAACCTTGATAAAGGGATTTATGTGGCTTATGCACGTATAGGTTTTTGTGCGAACTGTCTTTGTGGCCTTTGTTCTTTTAACCTCCGCTAAGGAGGTTATGTTTTTTTTTATGTTTGGTTGTTTTGTAGCAGGATTAGGCAAAACAAACTTATGGACTGTTTACCACTAAGCTTGGTAGAAGGATGCAGTATGGGTCAGGGAAGAAACCATTTAATGTTGGTGGTTGATCAGTGGGCGGATCCAGGAATTTACTTTCTCTTTAAAGTTGTCAGATAGGGTGTTTCTATACACTTCCATTCAGAAAAATTCATTGCTCTAAATCACTCATGTTAAGGGGACAGACAGTTATGGTGTGAAATTTGGTTCAGTTACAGATCAAATTCTGGATCTGTGGTTCCATAAGGAGACTGTTGGGTCTTGGTGCAGGTATGTGCTCTCTGATTATAACACTATATGTTCTACTTTAAAGCCAATGACTAATTTCTTAACATAAGTGGCCAATAAAGATTTGTGTAGGTCTGGAAGTTGAACCACAGGCTCCCAGCATGAATGGCTCCTAGGCAACGGCTCAGACGTGTATACCCTAATACCCCCACTCCCAAAGAGCTTTATAAGAGCAACATTCAGTGCCTACCCTTGACTACAGCTTTGTTCACATCCCTTCACTGTGTGATCACCTGTGTTGGTGTATGAGCTGCGTTGAAGTGACACTGCGACAAATGCTTTAACACACACTGTCAATGATACTGTAAGCTGGATTACACTCCTAAAATCTCGGCATGAAAGGGAGTGTTTCACAAACGGTATTACCGATCCCTTTTTGGATCATGGCGAGGCAAAGAGGGACGGATTAAATCAGTGAAGGCCTCCCTCAGCCCTTTTTCCAGCCGTTGTTATCGGCCTTCCAACATCCCCCTCCTCCTCTTCTTCAGTTTGCCTGTCAACATGTTATCCTCCTTTGCTGTTTGTGCCATCTGCAGCACACTGTTGCCACCTCAGGAAAGGTGCCATACACTCACAGCGCCGTTCGCAGCTTTGAGTTTCACTGTGGGAGCTCGAGCCTCAACCCTGTCAAAAGCAAAAATCGGTGTTGTGAAAAGTGGCGAGGGGCACCCCAGGTGTCTTACACCTTTCTTTTGTGCTTCTACATCTTGTAAGTCACAAAGAAAGTTAAAGGCATCCTGGTTTGGAAAGCACCATCCGCTGACATTCTAATCTTTCTTCATCGTACCTTCTGAGCGATTGCTGTGTTTGTGCTGCTTAGCTCCCTCTCTCGCTGGCATTCAAGAGAGGACTTTGATTTTTGCAGGTTATTTCCATGAGTCCTGATTGTTGTGAAGGTTGCTTTGTCTTTGACTGGCTGCCTGAAAAACTCTGCTTTATACTCGGTTTCCAGAGGAGACTTTAAATTGAATGAAGAGATCTCCCTGGTTTTGATTCTGAAACATTTAAGTCTGAGTTGCAAGAGTTTTAATGGGACCAATTTACCGGCAGCTGCTTGAAAACTACTCACACACCAGGAGTGCATGCATTCATTTAAGAGAAGTTAGAAGTTCACCTTTAAAAAAAGAAGAAGAAGAATGTTTTGCATTTAACTGTAAATGCACATTTTCCAATACTCCACCTCATGTAGCCTATAAAGTTGGTCAACAAAATAAAAGAAGTCTTGATTTTAAAGATGTCCTGTTCTGAATTTGAAAAGCTCAGTTTTTACCCCATTATGAGACATTATGTTGTTACAGATAATAACAAAATTGTAAACTGAAAGTAGTGCTTTCAAAGGATAAAAGGAAAACATCCTTCTGCAAGGGATGCAAGGCAAACAAGTCTTTTTTTTCTAAATCCTGGTAAAATAATAGCTAGTGTTTGGCAGCATTCAGATTTGGAATGTTTTGTTTTGAACTGTATTTCCTACATGAGGAACTGTAGCAAATGGAGAAAGACAGCATACGGAGAGATACGAGACAACCTGTACGGTCTGGATGTAATAAAGACTAAATGTGTATTAGTTCTCAGTCCAAAGCTTTTCATTGACATTGTTTTTCATCATTACTTCTCTAATTGCTCAGATGTGCCCAGTTATTTAGCAGTAAATTTCTAAATTGAATTTGGAAATTAACCAAAATACAATTTGAAAACAACTTATATTGAACGCTCACAGGGGCTTACGGTCTGTCAGGAGCATTGAACGAGTGAACTATTAATATATTAAAATTAGATTTTCTTATTTTGAAAAGCTGCTGTTAAATTTAATCAAGCCTTCAAAGTCACACCTATCCCAAACCTAGTCCTTGAACGACTGATTCTCAAAGTCATGTTGTCTACTAGCCTGTTTTCATGTGGGAGCAGCACCCACTCTACCTTAAGAAGTTAAGTGGATGCACCAAAATTTGCTGCTGATATTCTCATGTTATGGTCACCGCTTGTTCCAGATATAACGTAAATGTTATACAGTCTTTTTCCACCATTAAAATCTAACCAGTTATTACTTCCAAGCAATTAAAAACATTAAAAAATTTATGAAAAAGCTTTGGAGTTTCAATGGCCTTTAACTATTGTATTTAAATAAACATGCACTGACGCCGGGTTCACACCGGACGCGGAAGCGACGCCGAAGCGAGGCGTAAGCGCTAATCCCTAGCTCGCCGGCGCTTGACGGTTCACACGGTGCGGTAGCGACGCCGAAGCGCCGCCGTTATCAGCCTGCAGTAAAAACGATATTTAATATTTTTTTTCAAGCATATACTTACTTGTTGCTCAAAAATTAACTGCAACAGCGTCCCAACATGTGTCCTTTTTAGTGTTGTCTTTATACAACAGGATCATACAACTCACAGTACTTCTCCACTTCAATTATTCATTTAATGTCATCCATGTTGAGGAGCTGTTGGCTCCGTTTAATGTCGGGTGTCGAGGGTAAATTACGTTTTCTCCACTCAAACCTATGTGGAGAATACGTAGCCCCCTCGGGTTGGAGCCAGAGGATTGGCGCTGCGCTTACGCCTCGCATCGGCGTCGCTTCCGCGTCCGGTGTGAACCCGGCGTGAGACTCTTATGTAGCATTTAGCCCCTTCCCGTAACCTAAACATACAGCTAAATGCCCAGCCCTAACCCTTACCCTGACCTAAACTTAATTCTATACCTAAAGCCAAGTCTTAACCCTCAAACAAAAGGGAAAAAACTAAAAAGTCATCATTCTCTAGGCCCTATTCTTAAAATGGTCCTCACAAAGATTTAAGTACAGGAACACACACACATACACACACACTATTGAGTGCAGGTCCATTTGCTCCCTGGATGCCAATAATCTCCAGTTTTGAACTATAAAGAATATAAACATCATGCATGATTGCGATTCTAATGTGTGGCAGTGAGAAACACACAGAATAAAACTGCAGCAAACACAAACACACACACACACACACACACACACACACACACACACACACACTGTGTCTGCTGGTAAGTCACAACAACAGTTCATACATCAAAACTATGGCTGGAAAAAAGAAAAATAGGGAAATGACAAAGGAAGGTGTAACGGTGGCGACCGGGATGTAAAAACATTTCCATGCTACCTGTGTTATTTCAACCATCTGTAATGAGGGTGTAGGGACTCTCTCATCAGCATTACCACTGTGTTTTTGGAATGTGGGGCCAGTGCTTCATCTATAATACACAAGGTCTCGGTCCTGGCACATTTGTACTCCTGTGCACTAGCTGAATCTTTAAAGCGCTCTTTCATGAGTGGCCCCAGACGACCTGTGGCAGCCAGTGGTTTAGTATGGTCTGCCAGAATCAAAGCCCTTTTTACTTCTGCCCGCCTTGTCCACAGGACACAGTTGCATTGATGTCAGATTTTGAGTGAACTGAATGTAGAAAATAAATTCAGTAACTAGCTTATGCCACATTTTAGGCAGCCATTACTGCTTTAGAAGGAAGTAGTAGCCATTGTTTCTGATGGCCTAATAATCTTAATGTTACCAATTGAAATATCAAGCATGATATTGATATTTATGATAATCGGTTCTGACGCAATAAAGAGCATAAACCCACAATAGACATTGACAGTGAGCTGACCGAGAAGAATCACCTTCTTTGGTACTTGTATATGTGACGTCCTGTCATTTTAGTTTGTTAATTTCAGTCTCTTTGTATTTTCTGTTTCCTGTTTTATTTTGTAGTCCTGCTTTCCTTGTGTGTTTCGGTCTTTACTTCCTGTTGTTGATTGTCGTGCCCAATCCTCATGTGTTTCACCTGTGTGTAATTGCCCCTTCTTTTCCTCTGTATTTAAGCCTCTGTGTTTCCCTTTGTCCCCTGTCGGTTCGTACTCGTTGTTGTGCTAGTGGTTTCCACACGTGGCAGATACGGTTTGTTTGTTTCAGCTGTCTCGACCAGCTTCTCCTGCTTCCTTGTTCTCCGTGCGGTTTTTCGCCAGAACTTACCTGCTAGCGTTAGTGTTTTGTTTTTGTCTTGTTTAAAGCCTTTTATTTACATTAAATACCTTTTTTTTGTTAAAATCTCTGCATCCTGGGTCCATCTCCTCCCTCAAACCGTAACAGTATAGCTGAATAGAAAACAAATTCCAACTCCCTTCCAGCTCCCGCTGAAAAGTGTATAATGCCAGACTTATTCCGCCTTCTCAGTCACGACTTCCTCCAAAGTTTTCTTTTTTCAATTTTTTCCCCCCGCAAAACAGAACACACACAAGTGCAGCGAGCTGAAAA